>NC_048219.1:111563936-111643946 GCF_002007445.2 Ailuropoda melanoleuca
TTTGGTCCCAAGTTATTCAAGATGCGTGATGGCTGTAATTACAGTTGCCATCCCCCACTCTAGAGGAAGTTATGGGGCACAGAACCGTCATGAGTTACCCTCCCTATCTCCCATCTCTATTCATCCCCCGCACCCTCCTACAGAAGAATGAGGGGAAGACTTGGGGAAATCTTTCATCATTTCAGATTCTCATTATAAAAATTGTGAAAGGATCAACTGAATAATAAATGAAAAAATAGTCTTTGAGATGCTGAAGAAAAGTGCTGTATTTATAGAAAGTACCATGTCATGAATTTTTTTCCCTACAAAACATTTCACACCGCCGTAAAACACCCCAAGACCTTAGTAAAAGTGTTTGTTATTTCTGTCCACTTCCCAGGAATATTTTTAGATACTTCAAACCTCCTCTTTTGCTCTCTCTTCTTTTTCTTTCTAGTTTCTCCATTTTTGTGCCCTCCTTTACAATGCTCATTATGAGAAATTTCTCCCCTGTTTGCAGCATAATAACTAGGTCAATCAGACATGCTCAGGCTTAGAAAAGAAATTAGAGGTCACCAAAAATAATGAAAAGAGAAAAAGCTATAGATGAATTTTAGAAATCAAAATTTATTGTGCAGTTATTTATTCTTTACACTGGAAAAAAATGACTNGGTAGGCATGAAGAAAACGACCTCTGGGACTGAGTTGCTCATCTAATTGATGTGAACGTTGAGCTTTAGGGGGGACCATGGTGCCAGTATAGGAACTGGAAGAGGTAATTTGTTAAATGGCTCCTGGTGCTGTCTTAATTTGTCTCACACCAGGAGCTTTTGCTCTCAGAACATAGCATGCAATATTCTCCTGGCTCGGGAGGGCTGGGCCTGGGAGAGGTAACGAAGCATGGTGAATGGGGCTGCGTAGGGCATGGTATGGAAGAGGAGGAGCAGAGAGAAAATCGTGAGGAGGCTCCTGTTTGGTGTCAATTACTCTTATTTGACATTGCCTGCGAGCCAATGTGCACCCATATTTTAAGTTATATTTCGAACTTTTAGCAAAGATTAATGTTTATAAGCCTGAGGTCCTTTTTGACTTAGTTGAAAAATAATTAATTTGTCTTATTTATATGCAATACATTATATTAAATATATAACATATAAAATTAAAATAACTATTCCCTTATTAGTAACAAAAATTATAATTTCCTTTTTAGTATTTTTGACCATTCTAGTGCTCAGATAGTAGGGCATCTAAGTGTCCTATGTGAAAAAAAAAAAAAAAGTCCAATGTGAAAAAAAAATGTCCTATGTGAAAAAAAGTTTTCAGACTGTTGCCAATTATTTTCAGAATTATTATCTTTATTTTGTAGATGGAGAAACTGAGAGTCCCATAGCTATTTAAGGGAAAGATCTTTAAACCTGCATTTTGCCTCATATTCAATGCTATTTTCACCACACACATATATTTTTGAAGGAAAAAACCTATATTCTCTGTGAACAGTGATATTTAGCAATAATTGTTCAGTTGCAAGAGAATGATTATAGCAGTTGCTCATGCATGATACTGTGCCATGGAATTGATATGCCATGAATTAATATTGACATGTTCCTTCAGTCCTCTTTCATTAACAGGCTCTGTGGCACTGGAGAAATTACTCTGCTTCTCTGAATCTCAATTTACTTTTTCATAACAGCAGTAAAGATGTTGGCTCACGCTGGCAAACACCAGCACTTTTTAGCACCCACCATGAATCGGGCACTATGCTTCTTGCTAAGATTAATAAGAGAAACACGACATAATGCCCATAACAGTGCTTAAAATCTTATTGAAAGAGATGAATTCTTAAGTCCCTTCAAGCTTTACATTTCTAGGGTCAAACACTGTGCGAGATACCACAATACTATCATCATTGGTAATGTAGACACATTTGGGGGGAATTTAGACAAAGTGTGAACAGAGACATTGCCACATGGTCATCCACATGGATACCCACCTTGTGTTGGAGTCATTTCTCATTTCTAGCTGAGCAGTGATCTAAGGGAGAAAGCTCTACGCTCGTTGAAAATGAGCTGTGCAATGAATTTGGAATACATGTAGAGAAAGGAGAACCTTTGGCAGAAGCAGCAAGATGACTCAGACCAATGTTCTTTTGTTTGTTTCCATTATGAATTTCTCTGCTATTATTTTTCTCTTTCAGTGTGGTAGTATTTGGGGCTCAGAAGAACTTTCCCTACAACCTCAAAGCTGCGCACCTACCCCTTCTTTGGTTTATTCTCATCCAGCTAAATTCTGCCAGGTTTCACAGTGTCCCCATGGGGACACAGAATGCCACACTTTGCTGCAGGAAAGACAAAGCAGGATGTTAAATCTGTGAGGGCTTTGTTTCCAAAAGTTAAGGGGATAAATCTTGATCTATATATCTGCTTAGTGTGTGTGTGTGTGTGTGTGTGTGTGTGTGTTAAGTGTTCCGCTTAATATGCATGTTAGAGTAATAAAACCAATGTCTGGTTAAAAAACAGGACAAAACAAAACAATAGTATTGATGAAATGGGGACACAGTGCACGATAAGTGCCAAATGACAGGACATTTTTTTTTTTTTACATATCCTGTTTCAATCTTTATTTTTCCACTTTCTTTACATCAATTTGACAAAACTTTGAACCACACAAGCAAAAAAAAATAAGACTAAAGAAAGGGAGATTTGGAAATTTTCAACTCTTGAAATTAGAGGATGGATCAATTAATTTAATTTCTAAATATCCATGGTCTTGTTTTGATGGAATTAGAAGGCTGATATATACAGTGATTGACCTTGGAGAAGATTATTGACTATGCTAATGGCTTGCATGGCTAAACATTTGCTTAGCTTGGGGATTACTTCTGAAATCAGACAAGTATGGTGATAAGGTCCTGGAAAACATCAACAAATATTTTATATAAACAAGATCTATATGGAAGAGTAGCATTGAGTTAAGACTTTAAAAGATGCCATTCTTTTGGGAGTTTTTGGAGTCTTCTGTGTAAAGATAGGTGTCAAACTACCATAAGCTTTACCAGTTTCTAGGTTACTTTTTGCTGCTTTTCAGAGTTCCATTGTGCTTATATAAGATAATGCCACAAACTAAAGTATTTAGGGTTAAAGAGGCATGATTTATGATTAATGCAACTTATTTTCAAATAACAAACTATAGAGAGAAGGAGGGAGGAAAAGAGACAAAGACAGAAGATATTTAGAGGGAAATAGAAAGAGGAAGAAAAATAAACTGATATGGGTCAAGTGTATACGAGAGTTCTTTGTACTGTTCTTGCAATTTTTCTGTATGTTTGAAATTGATTCAAAATTTAAAGAGCCTTTACAAAACATAAAGGGTAGTGCGGAATCTTTTCATGCGAATTTATAACAAAAGTAATTTTCTGGGGAAAAAACCCAGAGTACCAAAAACTGACAATTGCTAACAATATCAATCATGCACATTTTTGTTTTCTTCTGTTCTCTGTGACTAATGCTGATCAACAGTACCTTTTCCCACCAAATGTTCTGGAAGAAAAGTTGCACTTTCACTGGCTCTATTGTTATTCCTGACTCACTGTCATGAAGCACACAGTCTGAAACTTCTCCCTATTCTACAGTCTGTAGTTTACCTATAAGATGTGAACTTCATACTGCATGCAAACCAGAAGAGGAAAACCTGGCGCTTCTAGGGGTGTGTGTGTGTGTGTCTGAATGTATGTGTGAACTGCTTTGAGAATTAACCAGGTACTTATTGAACACCTGAAATGTGATTAATGGGACTAAGGAAAATAATTTTTTATTTTATTTAATTTTTATTAACATTAAATAATCACACATAGCTAGTGGCTACCATATCCAGCAGAACAGGACTATATTATTTTTACAATTATGTGATTGTATCTTTTAACATAGTATTGAAAACTGTAGGAAGGACTCCATTTTAGTTCCGAATTTTGTTCAAATCTTTTGGATGCCAAGAACACACGTTAAGTAAGGTGAGGGATAGTCCTAGAGAGTGAGATCTTAAAGGAATCTCATGAAATTCAAATCTCATGAAATAGAAATCCAGAAGGACAAAAAAAAAAAAAAAAGAGAAAACTACTTTCTGGCCACCTGTGCATGTGGGATCTTAGCCATACAGAGAGGAAAGCTGCTTCTTCATTGTCACCTGGATTATATTACTGCTTTGATAAAGACAGAGTGTTTATATTTAAACTGAATTTGGATTCCTCACTGTTTCTTAAGATGCCCAGAAAAGAGATTATTCCTTAATACAGTATTAAAAGACATAAAGAGTTACTGTGTTTGCAAGGCGAACAATAATAATATAGGTAGACATTTCACATCTCAAGAATAAATCAAGATAAAACAACCAATCTGTGTGTCATGAAGTTCTGACCCTGGTCATAGGATATGTATTTATGAAAAGTTCTAAATTATTTTCAAGAGATGAATTTTGAGTTTGGGGAGAAAAATGAAGCTATAAGTTTAATGAAACAGTAAATTCCTAAATGTATGCTGTCATCTTAAGAATGAGAGAGAGAGAAAAACCGTGAACTTGTGCTGTAACAATCAGTGTCACCATGTCACTATTTACTAATGCATGTCACCAACTGTGATTCAGAAGAAACCAGGAACTCAGATTGAGTGCACAGACTTTGACCACAGTATCAAAAAATAGAAGTTTTATGTAACTGTGAACCTAAATATAATCTCTTCTCTGCAATTTAGGTGCACATGTAATTGGAGTTGAAATTCAGTGTTTGTTCATTCATATTTAACGAATGAATGAATGAGTCAATAAATACTATCTGAGGTGCAGCAGGCTCTGAGACTGATTTGCACAACTCACAAATATATTTCATCACTTCTATCCAGAAATTGGAATATTGATTGGCTCTATACCAATTGTAAGCCAAGTTACAAATGGAAGTAATACATTAATAGTAAATACCCAAGCCTGAACCATATCAAATTCTGAAATGTCATACAAATGTTTTTGATTGAATGATTAAACCGATATTACAGGGGCACCTGGGTGGCACAGTCGTTAAGCATGTGCCTTCGGCTCAGGGCGTGATCCCAGCGTTCTGGGATCGAGCCCCACATCAGGTTCCTCTGCTAGGTGCCTGCTTTTTCCTTTCCTACTCCTCCTGCTTGTGTTCCTTCTCTCACTGGCTGTCTCTGTCAAATAAATAAATAAAATCTTTTTAAAAAATAAAAAATAAATAAATAAACCAATATTATAGGGAGGCCCTTACTTGCCTAATTCAATATTGCTATTGAATAAAATGGTTATATTTATAATAATTTTTGAAATAAGCTGGCATTTGAATTCAACTTTAGAAGAAATTTGGCTACAATGTTGAGTAATTTTCTAAACTGTTTCTGATAAATCTAGATGGCTAGGACTAATTTGGAGCAGCTGAAAAGAAGGGAAATAAGAAATATTGTAATCTATTCTATCTTCTAGGGAACCAGTTGCCTAGTGGGGACTAGAGTATATTCACTGTGCCCCCATGCCTCATAGAATTCTTTGTATAATCAGCTGATCAGTCTGCATCCATTTGTTTTTTGTGCTTTCTGAGTCCATCTCTCCATTTATTTTCACAATCTACCTTACCTCTACCACCACTCCTTCAAAGATCCTGAGACTTCCAGGTACTTGTTTTGGAAAGCATGCCCATACTTTCATTTTATTCCTAGCAACGGCCATGTCGAAGTAATAAATTTTATAATCAATTTCATCTTGACTATCACATTGGGCTCCTGATGTGTGACGGTCACAAGCCTTGACTGAAATCCCAATGCATCTGTGAAAAGTCTGTCAGGCAGACTGACTCCACCCAAACGTGGCAAGTGACAGAAAGTAGGAAAAGCTTAAAAAGCTGAAGAGGGGGCATCTTGAACACACACATTCACACACACATTGTAAACAATTATGTTCTGCGAAACAAGAGACTTATTAGAAAGCAGTTTGTAACTAATTCGTGACAGTGGTTGGGGATCCACTAAGAGCATAGTGTAGCTGTCTTTCCTGGAAGAAGTCACAGCTAGTAAGAAATGACTTCTTAACATACCAGCACCTCCATGACTGTCCTTATAAACGTATAAGGCATTATGTAAGTGAGTGATAGGTGCCCCATTTAAGTCAGAGATTGGGAAGATATTTGAGGAATAGAATAATTTATCTAAAATTTATCTAGTACAGATCTTTGAACCTAGGAAGAGTACAGGTTTTTTTAATGCAAAAGGACAATGCCATTGTGAAAGTCAGCCCATTAAATTCATATTTTTAAAACTCATTTTGGAAAATGCATGTTTTTTCCTCAAAATAAACCATTGGTTGATTTATGAGAATAATTCGGTAACCGTAGCTTAAAATAAAACTCCATTAGGTTATGAATGTGTGGAAAATAGAGTATGCATATTTAAAAACATTATGGCTACAAAGGAATATCTCTGAAATAAAAAATCAGTGTTCAAAAGAATTTACCTTACAAATAATTATCAGCCGAAAATCTCCTTTATCTGGAAGTTTCTTAATTCAGAGAATATTCTGAAGCTGATTGTAAAAAAAGTATTTTGTATTATTAAGGAGAAAAAAAACAGTTTTAGTATAGTATCTTATACACAATAATTCACTATTTATTCAGTAAATAAATGAATAAATTATTCATTTTTTTTAACAATTTAAATAAATACTTATTAAATATCTACTGTTTGGCCAGAGATAGGTTAGTTTCTACAAGTGAATATAAATGAATTATGTGAAATTCTCTCTTCTTAGATAAATTTTAAATATTGGGTGGGGCTATCATGCACAGAAAAAAGCAATTTTACATTAAGAAATCATCATTGGCATGAACATTAAAGTGCTAAATTAGACATATACTGATACAAAAATATAGAGTATGTGAAGCAATGACTGTAAGTCATCGCCAAATGGAAAGATCAACATGAAACATAAATATCAACTTGAAAATTTGTTTCTTAGAAAGGGTCACATTCTACTTTAATTTTGCCTCTTTTTCTGATGTAATTGTCATACTTTTGGCTGCTATAAATTACAAAAGTAGAAATGTAATACCTTGGGACTCCTAACTGAAACATGAAAAGGTTACTGAATTTTTAAAAAGGGTTCCTAGTCTATCAAGTTTTGACATCATTCCCTAGGAAAAACACAAACTTTAAAATATTCAAACTGTTTACTTGCAGAGCTGAAGTGAGATTTTTTTCTCCTGTCATGGCCAGCCTGATATTTAAAGTAGACAAAAGCTTTGCAGTAATGGAACAGTAATGTGTGTTTTAGAAATCCACTAATATAGAGCAGATGAAGGCTATATCTTTTTTCTGATGCTACATGTATTAAGATCACTTTACTTTGTATTCAAACATGACTCTTAATGGTCTGGCAGTGGGTTATGTTTGCGTTCTCCAAATTAGCATCATTGCATTCACCCACACAACTTTGAATCTTACCAACACTATTGCAAATAACATCTTTCTACCATGGGTGCTTTTATGTTACAAATGTTGATATAGAATGTGCATATTTTTGCATAATACAAATATGCAGTAGAAAGAAAAGTACCTTGAAAAATAGATTAGCCACTCTATAATCTTGCATATGCTAAGCTTTGGTTTCCCAATTCACTTTAATTACAATATTTAGTAAATAATGAGCTAAGGAAGAACACATGCATTTGATTTTGGTTTCACTATTACCATTTAGTGAAAGTGAAAATATTCATTGACAGAAAATGAATAAACATTACTGTTTATTCATTTCTTCAAGTAACATTTACTAAGCACCTTTACAACTAAATCAAGAGCCCATCTATGGTTCCCTGGATGAGTATTCTTAGACAGATGGCGTTGGCTACCACAGGTGGTTGGCTAGCAAACTTGTTTAGAAATATTGACACTGCAATGTCAAGGTTATTGTTCTAATGTGTTTATGGATTAGCTAACTTCAGTCTCTCCAGTTCTTTAACCCTAGCTATCATCCCCACAAACATAGGTTTTAGGTGAAAAGAAATTAGGGGAAAATATTATTAATGGCTTCACAAAATCCTACCATCCCTGCAGAAACTACGGCAGAGCGCAGGCATTCTGAGATGCAGTTATCACAAATACCTTTGAAAGGTTGAAGCTGAGGAGCACCTGACTGGCTCAGTCGGTAGAGCATGTGACTCTTGATCTTGGGGGTTGTGAGTTCAAGCCTTCCACTGGGGCAGAGCTTACTTAAAAAAAAAAAATTCTGCCAAATTATGAAAGGTTGAAGCTGGTGGTGGAGGAGAAAAATCAGCAGATTAAGAAGATGGTGTAGCTTATAATGGTCTATGTTAATTATACTTCAATTAAAAATAAAAATAAATCAAATACATAAATATTGAATTAATAATGAAACTAAGAAATGGTGTAGATGGACTAGCAATTTTTGTAATATGACCTTGGGTAAAAGAGTGAAAGTTAAGTATAAAACACTGAGATAAAAAAAAATTCCATGCCATTAAAGGTAGTAGGTGGGAGAGGGTGCAGGAGTCTCAGTTCTGTGCTAGAAGGGACATGTCAGCAGAATTGGAACATTTTTATTACAGGTCATGGTCTGTGGTCACCATAGGTGAAGCTCTGATATCTGACTGTCGGTGAGGAAAAGGATGTCCCGCTGAGCCGTTGAAATCCAGGGTGATCACAGGCAGAATGGAAAGGCAAAGATGCTTTGTGTTTCTACCCTATCTAAATTATATCTTATGGTCAAATAACACAACTGTCTTATATTAACTCCATTCTGTCTTTCTTTTTTGCAGTTAGAATCCATATGGTCGTGAGCAAAAATTTCTAATAAGCTAAGCTCTCATTCCTCATGTTCAGGCGGGTAAGCACCTGATTTAGAAAATATGGCTCAAAAGGAAAGTGAGCATTTTTCTATGTCAAAGGGTGAAAGAATTAAAGATTTCTAAAGAGAGTAGGCCAAAACATAAAATTGTTCTGAGAAAGGATGCTTATGGAAATAAAATCAACAGAAGCTGTTCATTTGTGATAAAACATCAAGATTATTTAATAAGCTAGTTGTTTTTCCACTTAACAACTAAATCAACTGGCCGATGAGTTCAGACAGGTAATTTATTTGATTCATCTTTCCACTGAGAAACACCTACCACAATGATTAATATAAACTAAGTATGAAATAATTATATGCTTGTTGAAGAAGAATCAGTTCTTTGAACAAATCTATTAATGGAGGGTTCTGAGCTTGTGAAAAGAGATCCCAAATATAAAATTTTTTTAAAAATTATTTTGTGTCCTTGTTTTTAAATGGAAGTGATTTTTCATTTCCTAATTAAATGACTACCCCTCAAAAGCTTGCACCCTCAAAAGGAAGGCCAAATGCAGATTGCTCCAGGGGATCACAATGTCAGATGCCATCTGTAGGTAATTTTCGTTGACTATGCTCACACTGGCTTGCCTGTTGGCAGTGTGTGTACGTAGGTGTGCAGGGGAGGGGGACACAGAGGTTACTTATGAGGAGGTTTTCAGAGTTTAAAAAAGACAATGACGGAATCTTGATTAAAACCATACCTCCGAGATTGTACAATGACAACTGAATCTGGTTAATAGAAGCAATTAGGCTTTGCCAATGGCTGCAACAAAACAAAGAAATGAACAATTAAAAGAATAGAATGCATTGCTGACATTGGAAATCAGATTTTGTCTCCACCTAGTTGGCCAGAGCTTAGTCACCACTCTTAGCTTTAAAAAGACTTACACTCCCCTGCCCTTCTGTTCCTGTCATCCTCCTGGCCTCTAGACATTTCCGTTTGTAACTCTTGATATTAGTTTTGGGAAAGATCCTAACAAATATTATTAAAGGGATGATTTATGGGCACTTAGAAATGAAATCAGTGATCACTATTAAGTCTAAGTCAAGGCAGACTAAACTAATTTTATCTGATGATGGAGAAGCTAGTCTGAAGGATCAGAAATAATCATTCAGCCAACAACATTTACTTATTTTATTCTATATCCCATCAGTATGTTTTGGTCACATGCATAGATAATCACATATTTAATAAGGAAATGTTCTCTTACTTTTAGCTCAAGAAATGGATTTGTGAAATTTTATTATATTTTTATTACATTTGTTATTGTTTTTCTTTCCCAGTCACATAAAAAGTGGTTGCATTGCTCAGTATGAATGATACTCATTGTGACAAATAGCTTATTGAATGGCTTTTCTCCATTTTATAAATTTTTAGAGATTGAATTTTTGCAGTTTCTCATCCTTTCCCATGTTATTTTGTGAAGGAAAGTGGACTTATACAATCAATATTTATTTTTATATTCAGAGATATTGTGGATTTGTCCTAACAGCTGCATTTTCCTACCACTGATTTGCTGTTAATGATATATTACCAAAGATATTAAACTAAGAGCTGAACATTAAGCATTTTTTCTTCATTAATGGAACCAATAAGTATAATGTAGATGTATCAGTGCTTAATCTAATTACATTTATAATGTATTCTTTTATAAGTGAAGCTTATAACAATTTACAGGCTCAGCTGTTATAGGCAACTTCTATATCAGGTTTCTTACAAATAAGATTTACCCACTATCTTAAATGTCATACTTCAAGTGACATCAATAAAATAACCATTAAACTGTGATGTTCTTGAGATTGTGCTGGAAGTTATCAAAGCATTGTTACTTTTTTTATAATTTAATGTCATAATTTTGGTGGTTCATAAAAAAGACATAAATTATCAACAATTTGTCTATTGAATTTTAGCAGCTTTTTGTAGCAAATTGAGTTCAAGGAAATGCAGAGGTATTTTGCTGCTGTACCTTTATATTTCAATTGTCATTCTTACAATAAGCATCCCTGATTTTATAATTCACATTAAAATATATTTCCATTTTCTGGGGAAAATGGGAAGACAGAAATATTATGTAATTGTCTTAAGGAGAGAGCAAGAAAACCATGGATAAGGAGTACTTCAATGAACTTAAAGAAACAGAACTGAGTGGGTTTTTAAGTTTGAAAATATGAAGTATAAAACACTTACGAATGTGGAGAGATAAATGAGAAAGGAATTGAAGATGAATCCAAGAACTTGAACCTGGGCAATCAAAAGAGTCTGTATTATTGACATGATTGGTCATACGTGATGGATAGCAAATGCAGGGAATAAATAAAGGAACTTTGTGTCCAGGCTCCCTTACTGAGATATACGAGGTGAATTCACCTGCAGTCACAGGGACTCAGAGAGCCACGGATAGTTTGTAAGATCCTGGAGGGCAGTGTTCATACATGTATTAATCATCATTATTTACCTTGGTCCCAATATATGAATGATTGGTAAATAGTTGTTCAATGAATGAAGAACACATACACGTCATATTACATATATATCATACTGCAGTAAAATATAATAGATAATACAGTAAAATATAGTAGTAGACATATATATATATATATGTTATCTGTGAAATAGGCAGAAGTAGGTGAGTATCCTCACTAAAAATTCAGGAAATTCAGGTTATTAGTTAGCAGGAGATGATTCAAGAAAGTTTTCCAGGGAGACTGGTTTGATCTAAAACTGACAATGTCTAAAACAGTAGTCACTCTCCACATGTGGCTGTTGAGCATTTGAAATCATACTAGTCAATTGAAATGTGCTATTAGTAACTGTAAAACACACATGAAAATCCTGGACTTAGTAACAATATGTGTAATCTCTCATTTACAATGTTTATATTGTTTATTGTATTAAACACACTTTTAAATTAGTCATCTATTTTTACTGTTACAATTTTTCTACTAGAGAATTTCAAATTTCAAATGTAGCTCCTGTTGGTGGCTGGCATTATATTTCTAATAAAAAGCACAGGTTAAGAAGAGACATATCTTGAAGCTTCTCTTCCAATATTAAAAATTTCNGAACACAGCAGGGGAGTGGGAGAGGAAGAAGCAGGCTCATAGCAGAGAAGCCTGATGTGGGACTCGATCCCATAACGCCGGGATCACACCCTGAGCCGAAGGCAGACGCTTAACGACTGAGCCACCCAGGCGCCCCATCATTTGTGTGACTTAATGTAATTGCAATGTTTTCTATTTCTGTGTGGTCTTTTATTAATGTTTATCTTTTCAATTAGAATGGTCCTAATTTCAGGGATGAGGTCCAAATGATGCTCAATGTTCTATTCACAGCATCTTGCATGGTCCCTGGCATTTAGCGAGACTCAATAAATATTTAGCAAAAGAGTAGAGTATCTATATTCATAAGTTCTAAAACACAGTACCTGAATATCTTTTTAGGTTTTTAATCAAATGGTCACCTTTTGGTAATCAATCTTGTTTAGGCAATTAAAAGTTTAATTAATATAGTTTTCTGGCCTGTGTTATACATTGTTTTCTTCAAATATTATTTTATCTCTGCGTGCAGGCCTGTTTCTTTGAAAGGTAACAAAAGTAATTATCTCTTCCTCATGGGTAACTACTATAAAAATAAATGAATTAATTCTCCAAAAATATTACAGTCATGCTAGGTGCTATGGAGACCACAAAGGTAATCCAGATAGGCCTTTTTCTCAAGGAGCATATAGAAGTAGGGAGATGAAGACATGTGATATAAATGCTGGTTAGACAGTGATTGGTATAGGAGAGCTACAGAGTTTTTTAAGTCCAGATGATGGAGAGACTATCTACAACTAAGATAACAATCAAGAAAGGCTTCATGAAGGAAGAGGCATTGAATATAAGCTTTACTATATTATTTTCAAAAAGATTTTTATTTATTTATTTGACAGAAGGATTGGGCAGAAGCAGGGAGAGCAGCAGGCAGAGGGAGAGGGAGAAGCAGGCTCCCTGCTGAGCAAGGAACCCAATGGGGGGTTTGATCCCAGAACCCTAAGATCATGACTGAACCAACTGAGCCACCCAGGAGCCCCTGAATATAATCTTTAAAGAATAAGCAGGGTTGGGGCCTACAGAAGTGTCCCAATAAGAAAATGCAGCTTATATGAAGGGAAAAAAAATGTAAGCAATGGCATGGAAGCTGGGCATTGAGGATCATGTAAGAATGATGACTAGTTCACCATTTCTCTAAAGTAATAGGTGAATGAATGGNTAATGAATGCGTTATGGTAAGATGGCCCAAATGTAGACTTAGGAGACAGGGAACCAGGATTTTAATTCCTAGCTCTGCGGTCTACTAGCAATGGGGATTTGATGCAAACCAGATCTAGCCTCCAGGCCTCAATCTGTTCAACTGAGAAAAATGGGAGGAATGATATAAGAACTTTTGGGGTCAATTAGAGAAGTAAATAAAATAATGCTTATTAAAAGTTTAGGTTAACAAATCCTAAATAAATTATTTAAAATGGGAGTTAGTTCTCAGAAGTATTTTGCGACAAAGTTATCTAACATCTTAAGCGTTTGTGATTTTCCTCTGTTGTCATTGGTTCTCTGTTGCCTCCATGAGTCATTTTAGTTTACCAATTAAGAACACCAACTTTGAAACCAGGCTGTATGTCTGAATTCTGAATTTGTCTGAAATGTCTGAATTTGCTCCTAAATAAATAATTTTAGAAAATTTACTTATACTTTCTGTGCCTCATTTCCTCATTTATAAAATGGGAATAACAAATCCAATAAGTTAATAAATACAAGGCCATAAAACAGTATGTGTGTATTAGGAACTATTATATAAATGTTAGCTATTACTATTGGCTAATCATCAAAAACATTCTGGAAAATTGTGTCTGAAACAAAGATGTGCCCAAGAAGAAAGCAACACGCTAGCCCTGTATGAGTTGAAATGGGAAGAGAGACACAGTTGAAACAACCCTCCTAATTGGAGGACGTGAGGACATGAACAGGAATAGACAAAGGGAGAAATAAGAAGTGAGGGAAGATTTAACAGAAATATACTTTAGAGGAGAGAGCAATTGGAAACTTATGGGATAAGGGGTCAGTGAGAAGAATGTCAATATTGAGACTTTCAGTCTGAGAATTGAGATATGTTGCCTCAGATAGAAATAAGAAATCAGAAAAATGAGCAGATCTAAGATGGACATATTTTGGACATGCTGTGCTTGTGTTGTTTTTGGCACTTCTTACTGGAGACGTCCAGAAGGTGAAAATGAAGGACTCAAGGCCAGAGCATTGAAATATAGATTAATAGGTGATAATTGAAGTTTGAGAATAACAAGGAAGAGAGGTTAGAGACAACATAATAAGATTGAGGGAACTTATACATGAAAAATGTATCTAGCAGGTTGGAGGTAAAGTGAACTTACAGGAGAAAGGGCTAAGGGGGGACCTAAAGCCACTGCTTTTATTTTATTTTTTCTAGCTTTATTGAAATACAATTGGTGCATAAAATTATGTATATTTGGGTGCACAAACGTGGTAATTTGATACATCTGTACATTGTAAAATGATTACCACAATCAAGGTAATTAACACATACATCACCTCACATGGTTACCACTTTTATGTGTGTGTGTGCTGAGAACACTGATGATTGACTTTCTTAGCAATTTGGCAAGTATATAAGGCAGTATTATTAACTATAGTTACAATGCTACACATTAGCTCCCCAAAATTTATTCATGCTATAATTGAATGTTTCTACTCTTTGACTAAAACTCCCATTTCCTTCACTCCCAATGCCATGGCAAACATAGTTCTACTCTCCCGTTCTATAAATTCAACTTTTTAAGATTTCACATATAAGTGAGATGATACAGTGTTTGCTTTTCTGTTTCTGGCTTATTTCACTTAGCATTATGTCCTCTCGTTTCATCCAGGTTACAAATGGCAGGGTTTCCTTCTTTTATTTTATGGCTAAATAATGTGTGTGTGTGTGGGGGGGGTGTGTGTGTATCTCACATTTTCTTTATCCATTCACCTGAAAAAGAAGAACTGGCATAGGCCAAAACTTTAGCCCTTGACATCTATGGGTGCAAAGATAATTGAAAGAATAATTACAAAAATAATTACAAGTTGCCTGGCTTTTGTTAACTGCCCTAGTGTGTTAAGAAAAACAATGACAAGCTTGGTTCAGCCAAATATTTACTAAGGGCACACTGTGAAAGTCTCATGGCAATATTCAGAGCTACCCATATCTTCTACAGCTGGATTGCAGATTGCTAAAATAAGGCCTAGAATTTAATCATAAGGGGGTAGAGCTTGCAAAAGAGATTGAACTGTCACTTTTGACAGGCCCCACTCTACCAAAGTCAGGATCCCTAGTAAGAAAAAATGTGCCCTTATGGACTGGGATAGGGGCATATGAATTACTGCCCCTAAGAACCATGAACTCTCAGAAACTTTCCAAACTTAAAGACATAGATCTTCTCTCTCCACTCACTAGATGAGATCAGCCTTCCTTGGCCTGGAGATAATAAAAGACCTTATCTGATATGGATGCCTCTCAAGATAGTGCTTATCATTCTCATGATCACTCCTGCCTACCTTCATTGCCTCAGTTCTCAATGTAGCCCAAGTAGAAACCAGGGGAATGCTTGTATAAAAGGTGATATATAAATGACAGTGACATATAAGACTGGATAGGACATATTTCATTAAGAATGTTATTCCATAAAACAGGATTTAACATTCTGGTAAGTTACCTGAAACTGGTCCTCATATAGGGCTAGGATGAATTCTCGTAGTGGACACAATGATAACCTATAAAGTGTTATAGGTTTCTATGCAGGTCTCAATGCAAAGTCAACAAAAGGGATGTGTTGTGAGATAAAGATGAATCTTTAGGGAATGAGCTCATAGGCAAAGGGAAGAGCTACATCAGAGAAGAATAAATGATTACAAAAGAGTGAGAAGGTATAATTAATGTAACAATATTCTAAAATTAGAATTGAGATATCAATGTAAGTGATAGAATTGAAGCATAGTAGGAGTGTTCTTTCTCATACCCCTAGACAATATACAAACCTTTTGTGGTGGAAATGTAGAAATGAAGGAAATAGTTTCTATCTTCGCAGTGAAGTATGAATCTTTTTACTCTTAGATAACCCATTACTATTTACCACTGGGCTTTATTTTGTTTTCACAATGTTAAGTAAAAATACTTTACTTATGTTACCTTCTCAACAATGTAGGCCCTTGAATCTACAACTCCTATTTAATATCATAATTTTTAATAACAATAGTTTAGCTATTTTGTCATTTTCTCCTGTTGTATTTGGCTGATCAAGAGCAGAAAGAAAGAAACATCTCTCCTCTCTCATTTGTAATTTTATTTGTTTGGGTCCTTCCTCTTTTCTTTTTGATAAGTCTGGCTAAAGATTTGTCAATTTTATTAATTCTTTTCAAAGAACCAGCTCCTGGTTTTGTTGATATGTTACATTGGGTTTTTTGTTTGTTTCTATCTCATTTATTTCTGCTCTAATTTTTATTATTTGCTTCTTCTGCTGCATTTAGGCTTTATTTGCTGTTCATTTTCTCACTCCTTTAGGTATATGTTTAGGTTGTGTATTTGAGACTTTTCTTGCTTCTTGAGGCAGGCCTTCATTGCTCTGTATTTCCCTTTTATGGCCACTTTTGCTATATCCTAAAAGGTTTTGGACCATCATGTTTTTATGTTCATTTGTTTTTATGTATTTTTTTAAATTTCTTCTTTAATTTCTTGGTTAACCCAATTCTTCAGTAGGATTTTCTTTAACCTCCAAGTATTTGTGGTCTTTCCAAATTTTTTCTGGTGGTTGACTTCCAGTTTCATTGTGTTATGGTCTAAATACATGCATGGTATGATCTCAATCTTTTAGTACATGTTAAGGCTTAATTGTGACCCAGTATGTGATCTATTCTGAAGAGTGTCCCATGTGCACTTGAAAAGAATGTATATTCTGATGCTTTACAATGAAATGTTCTGAATGTATCTGTTAAATACATCCGGTCCAGTGTCTCATTCAAAGCCATTGTTTCCTTGTTTCTTTTCTGCTTAGATAATCTGTCCATTGCTGTAAGTGGGGCTTAAAGTCCCCTATTATTATTGTATTATTTTCAATGAATTTCTTTATGTTTGTTATTAATTGCCTTATATATTTGGGTGCTCCGAAGTTGGGGGCATAGTATTTATACTTGTTAGATCTTCTTGTTGGATCGACCCCCTTATCGTGATATTGTGCCCTTCTTTATCTCTTGTTACAGTCTTCGGTTTAAAATCTAGTTTGTCTGATAAAAGTATTGCTATTCTGGTTTTCTTTTGATGTCCATTTGCATGATAAATGAGTCTCCATCCCCTCACTTTCAATCTGCAGGTGTTCTTAGGTCTAAAATGAGTCTCTTACAGGCAGCATATGGAGGGATCTTGTTGTTGTTGTTTTTTTTTTAAATCTATTCTGAATGAGAAAGGAGAGATCACAACCAACATCACAGAAATACAATTATAAGAGAATATTATGAAAAAATTATATGCCAACAAATTGGGCTATCTGGAAGAAATGGATAAAATCTTAGAAAAATAAAAACTACCAAAATTGAAACAGAAAGAAAGAGAAAACTTGAACAGACCGATAACCAGCAAAAAAGTTGAATCAGTAATCAAAAGTTTCCCAAGAAACAAAAGTCCAGAGCCAGATGGCTTCCCAGAAAAAGTCTACCAAACATTCAAAGAAGAGTTGATACCTATTCTCAAACTGTTCCAAAAAGTAGAAATGGAAGGAAAACTTATAAGGCCAGCATTACCTTGATTCCAAAACCAAAGACCCCAATAAACAAGAGAATTACAGGCCAATATCCCTGATGAACATGGGTGCAACAATTCTCAACAAGACAGTAGCAAATTGAATCTAACACTGCATTAAAAGAATCATTCACCACTATCAAGTGGGATTTACTCCTGTGTTGTAAGTATGTTTTAATATTCACAAATTAATTAATGTGATACACCACATTAATGAAAGAAAGGCTAAGAACCATATGAACCTCTCAACAGATGCAGAAAAAAAGCATTTGACAAAATACAGCAACCGTTCTTGTTAAAAACTCTCAACAAAGTAGTGGTACAGGGAACATACCTCAAAATCATAAAAGCTATATATGAAAGACCTGCATGTAAGATCATCCTCAATGGGGAACAACTGAGAGCTTTTCCTCTACGGTAGTGCTGGAAGTCCTTCCTCAGCAATAAGACAACAAAAGGAAATAAAATACATCCAAATAGGCAAGGAAAAAGTCAGACTTTCACTATTTGCAGATGATATGTTACTCTGTAAAAAAACCTGAAAGGCTCTTCCCCAAAATTTGTAGAACTGGTACACAAATTCAGTAAAGTTGCAGGATACAAAATCAACATGCAGGAATCTGTTGCATTTCTATACACCAATAATGAAGCAACAGAAATTGATCCCATTTACAATTGCAACAAAAACCATTAAGATACGTAGGAATAAGCCGAGCCGAAGAGGTAGAAGCTCTGTACTCTGAGAACTATAGAACAGTTATGAAAGAAATTGAAGGTGACACAAAGCAATGGAAAAACATTCCATGCTCATGGATTGGAAGAACAAATATTGTTAAAATGTCTATACTGCCCAAAGCAATCTACACATCTAATGCAATGCCTATCAAAATAACACCACCATTTTTCACAGAACTAGACAAACAATCCTAAAATTTGTACGGAACCCCAAAAGACCCCAAATAGCCAAAGAAATCTTGAAAAAGAAGAACAAAGCTGGGGGCATAACAATTCCAGACTTTAAGATTTATTATAAAGCTGTAATCATCAAGACAGTATGGTACTGGCACAAAAACAGACACATAGACCAGTGGAACAGAATAGAAAACCCAGAAATGGACCCACAACTATATGGGCAACTAATCTTCAACAAAGCAGGAAAGAATATCCAATGGAAAAAATACAGTCTCTTCAACAAATGGTGTTGGGGAAACTGGACAGCAACATGCAGAAGAATTATACTGGACTACTGTCTTACACCATACACAAAAATAAATTCAAAATGGATGAAAGACCTTAATGTGAGATAGGAAACCATCAGAATTATACAGAAGAACACAGGCAGAAATTTCTTTGACCTCGGCCATAACAACTTCTTAGTTCTGTTTCACCACAGGCAAGGGAAACAACAACAACAACAACAAAAAAATGAACTATTGGGACTTCATCAAGATTAAAATCTTCTGCACAGTAAAGGGAACAATCAGCAAAACTAAAAGACAGCCAACGGAATGGGAGGAGATATTTGCAAATGACATACCTCATAAAGGGTTTATATGTAAAATCTATAAAGAACTTATCAAACTCAACACCCAAAAAACAAATAATCCAGTTAAGAGATGGGCAGAAGACATGAATAGACACTTTTGCAAAGAAGACACCTGGATGGCTAACAGACACATGAAAAGATGCTTAACATCACTCATATTCAGGGAAATACCAATCAAAACGACTATGAGATATCACCTCACACCTACCAGAATGGCTAAAATAAATAACACAGGAAACAACAAATGTTGGAGAGTATGTGGAGAAAGGGGAACGCTAGGGGAACGCTCTTACTCTGTTGGTGGGAATGCAAACTGGTGCAGCCACTCTGGAAAACAGTATGGAGGTTCCTCAAAAAGTTAAAAATAGATGTACCCTATGATCCAGTAATCGCACTACCAGGTATTTACCCAAAGGATACAAAAAGACTGATTTGAAGGGCACAGGCACCCTGATGTTTATAGCAGCATTATCCACAATAGCCAAATATCCATTGAATGATGAATGGATAAAGAAGATGTAATATATATATATATATATATATATATATGTATCTATACACACACACACATATACACACACATACATATATCATGGAATATTACTCATCTATCAAAAAGAATGAAATCTTGCCATTTGCAATGATGTGGATGGATCTAGAGTATATTAAGCTAAGTGAAATAAGTCAGCCCAAGAAAGACATATACCACTCATATATGGAATTTAAGAAACAAAACAGAGGAACATAGGAGAAGGGGGGAAAAAAAGAAAGGGAAGCAAACCATAATCAACTCTTAATTATAGGGAACAAACTGAGGGTCAATGGAGGGGAGGTGGGCAGAGGATGGACTAAATGCATGATGGGTATTAAGAAGGGCACTTGTGCTGTGCACTGAGTATTACATAAAAGTGATGAATCACTAAATCCTACACCTGAAAACTAATATTACACTGTATGTTAACTAACTGGAATTTAAATAAAAACGTGGAAGAAAAAAAGAAACAAAGAAAGAAAATGGTAAGGTCTCAGAGTTTCAGGTTGTCAAAATAATCCTAAGGAGGGACTAAATTCAAAGAAGGTCCAAAATTTTACTGAAATTATTAAGGATGGGAAAATGGTCATGTAAAGATGCAAGTAAGGTAGGAATGGGAATATAATACTCTAAGGACATGAAGGTCCTGAGGCAGAAGAGGACATATTGAGGGGCTTTACAAAGGAGTTTCAGTATAAATGATAGAAGTGTGGTCAATGATGATCATTTCAAAATTGAAGATTTTGGAGTGGATCATTCTAAGAGATGGGAAGATTCAAGGTATAAAGTGAAGACTGGCAGCTGACTTAAAAGAAAGATAAGGATCGAGGAGTTGAGAAAATGAAGAAGCCCCAAGACTGCAATGATAGAAAACCTTCTGTTGAATATGTGGGACCATAACCAGAAAATGAATGTATTATTTCAGGATGAATGGAAGGAAGAGCTCCAGGAAATGTGTGGCACACACTGTTCACAACTGATGGTTGATTCATTGAGAAAAGTTAGAAGAGAAAAAAGGGAGGCCTCCAAAAGATTTTGTATCCTGCTCCCCCAAACCCAACCCAAGCCTATTTTATGAGCACAGTAAGAAATAAAAATATATTAATTTGACACCATTTCTAGATTTCTGTTCCACTTACTTAGTTGGTTGTTTTATTAATTGACAAAGTAGTATCTCATTATTCATATGGCTTAGGTTCTAATGTTAACATTTTGTATCTATGTGATTTGAATTACCACCATCATCATTATTATTGCTGTTATTATTATTCTAGTGTGAAATACATTATAAAACAAAACATGGCTCTGATTTTTGTGGAATCCCTAATACATTTATGTTGTACCCAAGAGTTCAGCAGAACCTAGTCTGAAAACCAATGTCATACTTTCATTAATCCAGCGTAAACACATTTTATAAGTAAGATATACTTTTTTTTATACAAGGGGAAATTAAATCTCAGTAAGTTAAGCAGCTTGCTGAAAACAATGCATCCTAAGAGTAGTGAAGTTGAAACTTAAATCCAAGACTACAACATCAACCCTTTACAGTAGAGTTTACTTTAGGCTAATGTTTGAGTAGTACTTATTTAAACTATTATTTGAGTGCTCTGGATAGCCACAAAATCATTGATTTGGTCTCAACTTCTTTTTTCTCCTTAAATAAAGAAGACACCGCCTGTTTTGTTCTCTGATCATTTGTACATCGTGTGCCAAGCCCACTCTTGTGTTGACATGAAGTTGTGTTGAGTGTTTACTAATCAAACTTTCGTCAGGCGTGCCTTGACTTAAAATTCCCTTCTACAAGGAAGTGCTCCCTCAGAGGAGTTCTATGCTTGTTATTCTCCTTTTAGAGACACCCCTATGTCTTTCAAGCTGGAATCTCTATAAAGGGCTGCTCAGTTGAATGAAGGTGAGGGATGACGGGAAATGCTAGTAGGAAACAGGCCTACCTGAGCTCCGAGGAGGAGCCCACGCTGGACACTCTAACAGAGGTTCCCTGTTCTAAAGAGAAGAGCACGAGAGATGTGAAGAAAACAATCCTTGCCTACTTTACATTTTTTGTGTCAATGTGCTAATGAATTAAGTTCTGGTGTTAAAATAAGACTTGTGTTCTGCTGCTGTATTTGTATGTATTTCGTGCGTGCTTTCTCTGTCCGTCTCTCTCTCATCACATGCATCTATGCAAGGAAGCCCAGGGAGGAGGGGTGAGGCCAGAAACTGGGTGGACAAAACATCTCTGCAAGTTAAAAATGTCAGCTGTGAGGGATGGAAAGCCCTCCCCATAGAACCTAAGATCATAACCGGGAAAGTAGAGATGCGTGGCAACTTCCAGGAAAATATCCGCCCTGGAATCCTCGTTGAGTTGACACGCGTTACATGGGCTTCACAAGGAAGGCAGAATATGCGGGACTGAGCGTCTGCATGCGGCCTGACCCCAGGCTCTGGAGACAGGCCTGTGGGGCTGATTACAACTTGCATTCTTAGGACAGGTGGCAGGAGGTAGGCCGGGTTTCCTGCTTCCCTCCAAGGCTCAGTGACCTTGGTGTGTGAAGTAAAGAGTAAAAGAGCTCTTTTTTTTTGTTTAATGTAGATGCATCCCGTTTGGGCCTCGGAGAAAAATGAAGGTGGCTTCTCTGGTGGAGTTCTACAATAGGAGGGCAAAAAAAAAAAAAAAAAAAAAGGAAAAAAAAAAAAAAAAAAAAAAAAAAAAAAGGCAAAAAATGAAGATGAAAAAGCAAATAACAGAAGAAAAGCCTCCAGGTGGTGAGAGAAATGGATTTTGTGGAGTAAATTTTTCACAGGATTTCTCAACATCCAAGCACTTAATTAGAATCTTATTTAATCTCCTCAACAATGGGAAGGCATTGAAGGGCTTGTGCTTTAAAAAGATGAATGTGATTGCTGTGTCAGGGCATGGAGAAAAGAGCCACCAGAGGTGGAAGGAACATTAGGAGGTTTTTATAGTCTTCCAGAGGAGAGGTAATAAAGACCTGGACGCTTAATGCTGGATATATATGTTATGTAGTATTTTCTGTTAATTAAACTTCTTAGTATAACAGTGCAGGAGAAAACCTGTTCTATATTTTATGGATTTCCAGGAGTGCTAGGAAAAGGGGAGAATACCACCAAGCAATAGTCCATTAAAAATTAATTTCTGCAGAAATTCATTAAAGCTTGAAGGGCTAAGGGGGTTATATGTGTACCTTACGTGCCCACTCCCTAATAAATCCCTTTGGATATATGCATCTAGGAGTCATATGTTAGAATGGGGTAAAATAGAGGCAATATTTATCTGGCAACAAGCGTGGTCAGATGGTAAAATAAAGGCATTTAATGTTGAGAAATTTCAAACAGCTTTCCTCTGTAAATAAGCTGCACTATAAAGCACACATACGAATTTTCCTAATGCAGTTGAGTATTAACTTCCCATGCATGAATGCACAGATTATTAAACAATTAAATTAAGTGTAATTCAGAGACTGGGAAAGTGGGGACATCTGAAATTAATCTGTTAATTATTAGCTGCATCAGAAGGGTCTTTAGAACAAAATAAACAAAGTGGTAAATTAAATTCCACCTTGTTGGAAAGTTGAATGTGGCTGACTCAATTTGCAAGTAAAAGTATGGAAGATGTAAGTGAATAGTAAAATCACCCATTTTTCTCTAGCTTTTCCTGTCTACTTTGTCAAGAAAGGGAAGAGAGGCATGCGGGAAGGACCATAAAATAACTGCTCAGGCTTGCTGTGAACGTCGGAGCGTGATGGCAGCAACACTCAATCGGTACCCAGGCTTGAAAAAAGGAAATGAACGATTAAACAAAATAACAATTCCCATTTTTTTTTGCTTAAGAACTAATAGAATTTATAGTTTAAGCTTGTGTTTGGAGAGGTGAATAAATTTTACACAAGCTATCCCTTTATCGCTTCCAGTTTAAATAGAATTTATTTCTAAGAGCATGAATATGGAGGGTTTATGTAGAGACTGTACCAGAACCTGCCTGAAGAGGTCCCACGCAAAGAGGACAAAAGCCATGTCTGTGGCTGGTACATTGCAGGACATGCTCATTCTTGCTTCTTCAGGGACCTGCCTGCTTCACAAGGAAATGAAGAATCAAGGGACCTCCTCGTTTCTAGGCTTCTATGCGTGAACTTCGGCTGTAGAGTTTGGTGCAGGTGTTTCTGAAAACTAGATCTCCAGAGATTGATGCTGGGGGGGACACCAGAAGTTAGCATTCACTTGTAGCAGTTAAAGAATTGTTTCTTTTAAAAATATTTTGTGGACTCTTACTTCCTTTTGTGAAAAGAACAATTTCCATAAAGGCTTGACATACGGAGACTTTTGGTTCAGGAAGAACTTTTTAAAATCATTCTTTTAATGTTGAAGGTAGTTTTTGCTCCAAGTTTTGCCTTTTCCCAAATGAGATAGAAATATGGCAAATTCCCTCAAATTACGGTTCATAGCTCCATTTATAACTGACTTTTAAAACAGATTAAAGAGTAAGTTAAGGTCATATGTATTGTTTTTTCAAATGTACCACGTCTCTATACTCAGTAAACCAGTATGATAGTTTAATGAGCAAAACAAAAAAAAATTGTCTATAATATTTACATATTGAACACAGTATATTTAAAATTATTTTTTGGCAGATTAAAGGGCAATAAGACACATATATTTGAAATTCTGAAAACTGAAACTATTGTGATAAATCACATTTTTTGGAAACAACTAAAATAAAGGAAATCTAAAGTACAAAATAATGTGCAAATTTCAGAATGGTGGATCTCACCTATGCAAATTCCGAAGCACAGCCTAGATGGAAGAGAGGGAGAGCGAGAGGACCTGAACATTTTGAGTACGGGCAATTCAGCCTGTCCTTTTTGTAGTCACCAGGAGCAGGCACGAGAAGAAACATGAATCAATGTCCTTCCCCAGCTCGTCTGTGTTCCCTGATTCCTCTGAGTATGTACAGCTCACTGTACTAAGAGAGATTTTAGTGCTTACAAATATCTCCCTGTCGTTCATCCACCTTTGCTCCGAAACACAAGCCAACTAGATCCAATGCTCAATGGAAAAACAGTGACCTATCTCAAATCTGAAGGGAAAACAAATGCCTGTGTGGGATGTGTGTCATTGTGGGGTGGCACTTACTCCTGGAACACAGTGCTCTGTAAGGGGTCTATGTTAGTCACAATGAAGAATCACAAACTTGGTGTCTTAAACCATAGAAATGTGTTCTCTCACAGTCTGGAGGCTAGAAATCTGAAATCAAAGTGTTGGCAGGGCCATGCTCTTTCTGAAGACTCTAGGATGGAATCAGCTCCATGGCTTTCGTACCTTCTGGTATTACTGGCCGTCTTGGACTATCTCTGGCTTTTAGATGCACCACTCCAATCTCCAATCTCTACTTCCACTGTCATGATGTTCTCTCTGTGTCTGTGTGTCTATCTGTGTCGTCTCCTCTATTTTTAAAGACGCGGTCATATTGAATTAGGGCCCTCATCTTTTTTTTTTTTTTTTATAAAGTTTTTTTTTTTAATTTATTTATTTGACAGAGATAGAGACAGCCAGCGAGAGAGGGAACACAAGCAGGGGGAGTGGGAGAGGAACAAGCAGGCTCATAGCGGAAGAGCCTGATGTGGGGCTCGATCCCACAACGCCGGGATCACGCCCTGAGCCGAAGGCAGATGCTTAACCGCTGTGCCACCCAGGCGCCCCAGGGCCCTCATCTTAACTTGGCTACCTCTGCAAAAGCCCTATTTCTAAATATCACATTCACAGGTACTTAAACATATTTTGCGGGGAGGGGTGATTCGCAATTCAACACACAACAGCATCTTACAGTTAATTTTGACCATGAATGTTTTTTGGTTTTTTGGTTTTTTCCTTCTATACTGACTTGAAACCTGAATTCTTGTTCAGGATATAATTCTGTGGGACATCAAAGTAAGTATATCAGAAATATTTCATTTAAAAAAAGTGTTTTATCTTGTGTTAAATTTCTTTTCCAATAAGAAACATTGATTCTCAAGAGAACTGATTATACATTTTCCTAAATATCCAGCTGTAATCAGAATCCCAGAGAAGATACTAGGATAATACTTTACTTTTCCCATGTCCTTTGTTTTTTTGTTTTTGTTTTTGTTTTTTTCTCTCCTATTAATATTTGCTGTCCCTACATCTGAGCTGACAGGAAAGAAACAAAGATTTAAGGCTACCTCNTGTGGGGCCTGATCCCATAACGCCGGGATCATGCCCTGAGCCGAAGACAGACGCTCAACCGCTGTGCCACCCAGGCGCCCCTGAATTATACATTTTCCTAAATATCCAGCTGTAATCAGAATCCCAGAGAAGATACTAGGATAATACTTTACTTTTCCCATGTCCTTTGTTTTTTTGTTTTTGTTTTTGTTTTTTTCTCTCCTATTAATATTTGCTGTCCCTACATCTGAGCTGACAGGAAAGAAACAAAGATTTAAGGCTACCTCAACCGCAATTAAGTTTAATCAGAGTATGTAATTATGTGGAATGAAAAGTTAAGCCAAACTAGTGTCAGTTATCTTCCAAAGAAATAGCTTTCCTGAATTTAACCAGTTCCCCCTCTTTGCTTTAGGCAGCTTTAAATTTAGTTAATCTTGAAAAGATAGGGTGAATCTCACTGACTTACATGAAAATAAGCTATAAGCAGATCCATTTTTATTTTATAAAGGAAGAATTGGTTAAGAACGAACTCTGCAGTCAAATAGCCTAGGTATAAATCCTACCTCTGTTACTTACTAAGATTTAAATTTCCCATCTGTAAAATGGGCATAATAATGATACAAACATCACAAGGTATTAAATAAAATCATTTAAGAAAATTTTTTTAATTTTTTATTTTGCTTATAAATGTTTTCTCATTTTTTAAAAATACATATTAATTAGCATAATTAAAAAATCTTATTATAAGTGAATTGAGTAAGATGGTTGATAGTCACAATCTGAAACTATGGATTCATTCAGTAGAACAATTAAGTTCTGTTGATTTAAAAAAAAAAACTTTTTGTGCTAAAATAGAGCACAGATTTTATTGTAAAAACTTTAACCCTTTTTTGGTAAAATCAAAAATGGATGTAGAAAATTACATGATATATATATATATATGACTTTACTTATTTATTTGTCAGAGAGAGAGAGAGAACACATAAGTAGGCAGAGCTGCAGGCAGAGAGAGAAGCAGGCTCCTGGCTGAGCAAGGAGCCCAACATGGGCTCAATCCCAGGACCCTGGGATCATGATCTGAGCTGAAGGCAGACACTTAACTGACTGAGCCACCCAGATGTCCCAAGAAATATATATTTTAATTAGTTTTTATGGAGCAAACACCTTTACACCCAGTAATAGAAAGTTATCAGTCATTCCAGAAGCCCCTCCCTGTGCCTGTCCCAAGGTCAATAAATCTCTTTTCTCTCACCAAGAAGTAATCATTATCCTGACTTATAGTGATTGCTTCTTGGTGTTTTATCATCCAAATGTGCATTTCTAGACAGAGTTGTTTAGTCTTGTCAATTTGGATTTTTAGTCCAGATGTTGCTGATTCCCGATACTGTTTGCCATGTTTCTCAGCACCCTGTGTAGCCTGAGCTTTGGCAGCTGGATCAAGAGGTCTCATGAGACTCAGGTTTGATACCACTGGTTGTGTGTTTTTCATCAGGGGCACATAGTGTCTGGGTGTCTCTCTTTTTGTGTAGTTGGATGTTGTGATGGTCAATAATCTGCTTATTCACTGGGAGTTGCAAAATGGTGATTTTTCAGTTCCATCATTTCTTTTTCATGTGTTAGTCGAACGAGTTTTATATAGACATATTTACTCTCATTTATAATTTTGTAACCTGGTAGCAAATTTCCTATAGGAAAGGCAAGATAAATGCTTAATCCTTTAACTTAATTTACTAGTTTGCTATCATCTCTGAAGGATACCAGTTAGTTTTTCCATCTTTCATCATTATTAGTCCATTGATTTAAACATATTTGATGGGTTTCAATTAATTGTACTTATTGTACTTATCTATTTTGAGGCTCGAATTGTTCCTCTAAGAGCCTCTTTGTTCTCAAGTTCTTTTGAATGATACTAGTTGTCTTTGACAGTTTCCTCTTTAGCAGTTATGAGAATTTTCAAGCTTATCTTGTACATTCCTTGCTTTGGGTATGGAATTAGCCATTTGCTAAAGAAGAAAAAGGTATTGTGATATATCTTGGAAAAATAATATTTTAAGGCCACAAGATATCTGGATGCTACGGATCCTTATTATACTGTGTTTGGTCATTGTTTGTATGCCTTTTCAGTGGCTACAGCTAGAAAATATATCGAAATTTATCCATGCATATATCCATGCATAATATGCATGCACATCTATAGTTGTATAGGTTAAACTCTCTTGAGTTCAAACTACTAGTTCTACATCAGACTTAGAACTGGGAAGGGTCTTTGCTTAATCTCGTCTGTATTACCTCTGTATCTCTTTCTTACACGTTAAGAAAATTGCTTTTCAACAACACAGGGGATGGCAGAATTGGACTATCCCATAATTATTCTTTTATTCTACTTCACACATTAGCCTTAGAATTCTAATATCATCCCCAATGATATAATATTCTTACATATATATTCTCTATTCTTTCCTCTTTTTTTATAGTTTTACCAGAGTCGCTCTGAGCACATAGCCATGTTGTATTACAGTGTTTTCTTTTGACCCCTCATCTAGTCTTGCTCCTACATCTATTCTCCTGCCATTTTGGTTGTATGGAATTTGATCTCTCTAAGAATCCTCAAGAAAGACTCATGGAAACAATATTCTGTGAGTCTTTGTGTGTTGATATAAGTTCGTGTTCATTATATTGAAAGTCCAGGTGTTGTTGAATATAAAATCAATGACTCGTATTATTTTTTTGAGTATTTTAGTTTTGTAACTCTTATTATAACAAAGTATTGCAGTTCAATAGACTACAGATAATCTAATTTTCTTTCCATTATAAGTCATTCACTGTTTTTGCCAGATAAAAGAATTTTTCTTTCCTTTTAAAAAAATTTCAAAATTTTAATAGAATATATCTCAGATATGTGAAGTGATTTTCTAATGTGGAGTTTCAATTTTTTTTTAATTTCAGGAACGCTCTAATAATTTTAGCTTTTGTTCTGTTCCTTTGCTTCAGTTTTCTTTAGAGACTCCTATTTTTATATGTTAGATTTTGCCTATTGTAAATGTTTGTCACTCTGTCAGATCTTTTATATCTGTTTTTTCATTTTTTTTATTAAAAAACACTCTCATTTTGTATTTGTCTTAAGGCTATTATATTCTGTGTTTATTCTTCTGTGTTCCCCCTAATCTGGTACTTTTGTTAAAAAGTATTTTTTCTTTTTGCTTAAATCATGTTGTTTCTGGATTTTTCTAGTTTTGATTTATATTGTTCTTTAATGTATCATTTTATTAATTTTTATGGTATTTATTTATTCATTTATTTATATTTTTAGCTTGTTTAAACATAGGTTATAAAGGTTTTAGTTTTGTTCTGTTCCTTGGATATGTCTCTCTGGTATGGTATAATCTATTATGGTCTGTAAAAATTTTATTCTGCTCCTTGTTCTCTCTTTGCTATAACAATGCTGTTCAGATTTGATTCTGATACTTTTCTGTTGCTCATTTTTATGTGAACTCAGTTTTCCCCAAATTTTAGAGGAAAAGATGATTCGGGGTAGCTTTGATCACTTCACAGAGTTCTTTCTCTGTTTTGTGTGGTGTTCAAAATTATGATGCCTTGCTTTCTCAGACTCCTGGTTCTCTTCTCTGCCCCCTCTCTCTGTGCAGCCCCTTTTATCTGCACATTTGTTCCTTCACTCACTGTCTCTTTCCTGCTCTATTTTGATTTCACATAGCCAGTTTGTTCATGGTAGATCCTTGTTCTGGAAGAGAGCTTTGGCTGGGCTGGTCAGTTTCAACCAGTCATAGGACCTAGAATTCTCACTCTCTTTAGGGCTTTAGGACCTTTGAACTCACAGGATGGAGGACTGGGTAACACCTCTCCTAGGCTCAACTGCTGTTTTCAAGTTGGCGCAGTATGATTCTGTGAACCTGTCTGCTCGTGATTTTAAGGTTCTTCTCCTCTCAGATGCATTGCTTGCCCCATTGCTTCTCCCCGCTCTCTCCCTCACAGACACCACTGCCATGAGGCTCTTGCGGATGTTGCTGGATTCATCTCACCTGCTTGAATATTGTGGTTTGTGAAAATATGTCTTTGTGCTAGTTATGTGAAATCTATAGATTTCATTCATTCATTCATTCATTCATTCATTCATTCATTCATTCATTTACTATTAGTTGTCCTGTCTGTTTTATGTGGGGATTGGGAGAGATTCACAAACATGCTACTGCTGTTGTCTTTTCCTTCTTTTTTTTCCCCTAAACTCCAAAGATATCATGTAGATAAGTCTCAGTTAATTGGTTCATTTGGTCATTATTACCTGTTTAGTCATATCTATTTCCTGTAGCTTGGTAATGGAAGTAGAGATTTGTCTTTCTTTTCAGATGATCATGGACATATGGAATCATAGTTTGAAACACAAGAGAAAGAAAAACCTTTGATTTGCAATATGCAAGAAAATCTTAGGAGCAATTTAGACCTTAGCCTGGGTGCTGATTTTATCTAAGGTACTACTTTTGCACCTCCTTGGGGTACACTTTCTCTATGAAGTATCTTCGTGGAGACTGTTTTAAATTGCTGGTTAATTTTAGTTGTCAATGAGCTCAGTTCTTTCAACACACATATCAGTGCCATGGTCAGCTACAGTTTGGTTTGTTGTGCATGTAAACTCCATCTTGAACTTGCAATAGGATCACTGCAATAATTTCTACTATCACACTACAGAAGAGTACACAAACTATACGGACAATAATTCATAATTAATCAAGCAGGTAGTTTTAGTTTTAAGAAGTTTTTCTGTACTACGAAATATATCAGATCCAAGATGACTCACCAGTTCTCTTCCCCAACCTTCTCTCCAGAGTGCGGTGGAGTTGATGAGGTCAGACTTCAAAATGCTATGAAGCAAAGTTTTAAAGTCATACCAGGCCATTTGGTCTTTCTCCTGAAGCAACTGAGATTACATTTGAGGTTTTGGAATCCTGTTGCTCACTATAGCTTCACAGGATCCCTTGCCTGGAGGATACATTATAGGGCCCCTTTTGTACATAATCTACCATATTATCATCCTTGAAATAGACAATAGTCAAAGGGAACTAATATTTGTCCTATAGTTTTTTTCTTTATTGGGGCTGAGTTTGGGTTTAAATTTTTTGATCTCTTCATTAAACAAATTTCAATAGTTAATTTTATGTGTCAACTTGGCTAGGTAATAGTACCCAGATATTTGGCCAAACACTATTCTAGATGTTTCTAGGAAGCTTTTTTTTTTTTTTTTTGGGTGGGATTTACATTTTTTTTAAAAAAGATTCATTTATTTATTTGAGAGAGAGAGAAAGAAAGCACACACATGTGAGTGGAGGGAGGCGCAGAGGGAGAGGGAGAGAATCTCAAGCAGATTCCCTGCTGAATGCAGAGCCCCATGTGAGGCTCGATCTCATGACTCTGAGATCATGACCTGAGCCAAAATCAAGATTTAGCTTAACTGACTAAGCCATCAGGCACCNAGAAAGAAAGCACACACATGTGAGTGGAGGGAGGGGCAGAGGGAGAGGGAGAGAATCTCAAGCAGATTCCCTGCTGAATGCAGAGCCCCATGTGAGGCTCAATCTCATGACTCTGAGATCATGACCTGAGCCAAAATCAAGATTTAGCTTAACTGACTAAGCCATCAGGCACCCTGGGATGTGCATTTAAATCAGTAGACTTTGAATAGTAAAGATTGCACTCCATCATATGGTGGGCCTCATCCAATCAGTTGAAGGTCTTAAGAAAAACTCTGACCTCCCCTTAAAGAGGGAATTCTGCCAGCAGACTGCCTTCAGACTTGAGCTACAACTACTCTCTGTTTCACCAGCTTCTACTTTTAGCTTTTGGAATCACCAGCCTTTACAACTGTGTGAGCCAATTTCTTAAAATGAATCTCTCTCTATTCTCTTCCTTCTCTCTACACACACACACACACACACACACACACTCTATTGGTTCTGTTTCTGGAGAACCCTAATACACAAATTATCTATACATGGTCAAAAATATTGTAGAATTCTTATGTCTATATTCGCATGTTCTTTTGCTATTATTCTTAGCTGTATATGATGTTTTGGTCACTCTTCTGACACTTTGTTCTTCTAAATGACTTTTCAGATAAGACATAAAGTTATTGTGTGGTAGGAATCCATACCCAGATAAGAAGGCCAAATTAGGACAATTCTGTTCTAGGCCTCAAGAAAAGGAATTCTAGGGATACCTGGGTGGCTCACTTGCTTAAGTGTCTGTCTTCGGCTCAGGTCATGATCCCAGGTGCTGGGATCCAGTTCCCCATCGGGCTCGTTGCTCAGTGGGGAGCTTGCTTCTACCTCTGCCTGCTACTCCCCCTGCTTGTGCTCTCTCTCTCTCTGACAAGTAAAGAAATAAAGTCCTTAAAATAATCAGAAAAGGAATTCTATTTTTCTGATTTTCTCCCCTTGCAGATTGAATATAAGATGTGAAAAACTTACAAGGTTGAATTATAGGGAAAAAGTGAGGAAGCAAAACTCCTGGCCTCTTTCCAGCTTACACAGTAAACAAACAACAATATAGTTCACTTACAGGCCTTTCTATGCTTATCAAGATAGGACACCAAAAACTAATTTGTGTCCAAGATTCCTTAGAGCAAAATAGAAGATATATTTATGAATTTATAGCAATCTATATTTATATCTATATATAGATAAATATATATTTATAAACACATATACACATATGTACATAATATACAAGTGCATATTTTTATCAGTAACTGCACATAGTAACTTAATTAGTCAATAATAGACTATTTCAGGATTCTGGCTATTTTCTCCTAGACAAAGTGACAGTAATAAGTTTGGGCAAAATCCTTTGTGCAGTCCATATGGTTCTTAATTATTATTAATGGTAAAAATGAAAATATCTGTTGAGAGACATTCCCTGGGCTATTCTACCTAAGTGAATTAACTTGTTTGTTACAGGAATTGTTCTGAAGGAAGCATTATTGCGAGAATTTTATAAATACAGTAACTGAGTTTCAAAGAAGTTACATAACCTGCCCAAGGTTATGTGTGATTACATTTAAAGAATCATCTTGACATTTCTCAAACCTCCATCATTAGTTTCAACTTCTGTCTATCTTTATTCTTTTTAAAAAAATTTTTATTCTTATTTAAGGGCAAGGGTAAGTATCAGGACAGATCTTTTAAAAAACTTAAGTTTCTAATCATTCTGCCCTGATTCCTGTTGTTCTGTTGAGCTTGACCTTTGGTACATATTTCTCCAAAACACTTATGTGCATTGTAATGGTTCCTGACACTGGGCCTGATTAAGCAACTTGCCCAAGACTGCACAGGGATTAATGGTAAAGCCATAAATTAAAATTTTCCACCGCTCTGTTCCCTTACTTTTTGAGCTATGTTGCCTTCCCAGAGACACGTCTTTTGAAGTAAAAAGAACTCCTATGTTTCCAGCATTGCCAGTCTAGGTAAGAAATGTACAGGCATCACAGTTGTTAAGGTAATATTTTCATGATTATATTCCTCTCAAGAAATTGTGTCCATTCTCACATGCGCATTCTCCAAGTAATCAGAGGATATTAATGTTAAAGAGTGAGGAGGAGTATATTATTGTACTCCAATTCCATATTGTCTAGGGACTGTCACTCATTACTTTAAAAGTTCATTTGAATTTTTGTTGAATAGAAATTGTAGCTAAAAGAAAAAAATCCCCGGGCACAATTAAGCGAGGGATATTTTTACATACACAGAAAGAAAAGGGTTAATTAAACCATCACGCTTGCAGCCACTTTTCTAGGATATTTCCTTTTACAGGATCTATTTGAGAAAATATATGCAAATTTACATGGATTTGGTGAGCAGTAAAAGGATATTGTAAAACGTCATTAATTATAAATTCTAGAGAAGAGAGAAAATGGACTTTGAATGAACTGAGTCCATTTGTTCCATTATGTACATTTATCTGCATGTATGTGGAATTTACAAAATTGAAACTCCATTTATTGGACACTTGCTATATGTTACTCAAAGCTAAGGGCCTTACATTTGCTATCTCATTTAACCTTCATATTTAATCTATGAGATCATTGCTAGTATCCCCCATTTTATGTGTTAGAAAAGTAAGGCGCAGAGGATCTTGCAAAATGATGCATAAAGTAGCAAAGCAGGCACCCTATCCAATTCTGACTTAATCTCTAGCCTTTCCAAGTGCTACCCCACCCTGTGCACATCCCTTCCAGATATCCCTGGATGTGTGTGTGTGTACATATAATACTCACATAGCCAAGGTACTTGTATTTTTCTGTTTGATATTAATAGAAATACCTGTTTTTGGTATTTTGGATAAAATGTTATTGGTTCCTATTTGCTCACTCAGTAAATATTTGTCCATAAGAAACATGTTTAATGTCTTACAGGTCCCTTCCATTTTAAAACTATCAGGATTTTTAAGAGGAATATATGATAAATTTTATTATAACCTATTGTGGCATATCTATTGAGATGAAAGTGTTTTTCTTTACTCTTAAACTTCTATGCAGCAAATAAAATCAAAGGGCTTCATAGAGTTGAGCCATTGCTGGTTAGGGCATTTTATTCTTTTAATGCATTTGATATCTATAATGTCAGATTTTGTTTGCAAGTATTTTACTTATGAGTTTTTACATTTGTGCAGCTATCACAAAAAGGACAGTGATTGACAGAAGAATGCAAATGTAGGTGAAAGAGGTGAGACAATAAGCACATGAGATGGCTCCTGAGATTTGAGACTTAGTCATCCTTGCCCTTTGGATAGACTTGATCTCCAAATCCTGTGAATGTAAACTGCCACCTCACTGAGTGCTAATCTGCTAGAGAATCACACCTTCTTGGAGGAGTGTGTGTGGGTGTGCACGTGTGTGGATAGTGGTAGTTCTATATATCCCTGCGGCACGTTCCCGAAGGTGATCATTCTGACGATGAGTTTACCTGCTGGTCTGGGAAGTCAAATACGAAATATATATCAACTGAATTGGGGAATATTAATTTATTTTCACACTTTTGAAGCTATGATTAGCCAATTTTGACATATTAGTTCACAAATACTGGCGGGGTTGAATCAGGAGTCAATGCCACAGGTTCCCCTGGTAGGACAGAATAGTCTTTAAGATTACCAATCTCATAGCATTTGTGCTTAATAGTTTATTAATTCTGGTGCAATTGTGGGGTTTTTAAAATCAATTTTATTCTTTCTTCATGGATTGAATTATTATAGCTGTTTCAAATATAAAGACTAGCATAGAGAGTAATATAATGAACGCCTGTTGTAAGAAACAAATTGTTACTGGGTAATTTGAAACTTCCTTTGTATTCTGTTTCCTTCCTCCCTTTTTTAGAGGTAAGTACCAAGTTCAAGGTGATTGTGTCCTTTCCATTTGAGTTCCTATATTACAGTAGTAATAGTTTACAATATGGGTTTACAATTCTCCACTAATGACAGGATATTATTTGTATCACTTTGTAGTTTGATTTTCATACTTTATATGATGTTTTAAAAAGTCATATCCATTGATATATGTAGTTGTTATATAAATTGTACAGAATACACCACACCCTTTTATACATTTCACTACGGATGGACATTTGGTTGCTTCTATTTTTATATTTTTATAGCAAATGTTACAAAGACATATTTACATATGGTCCCCTTTCTCTTATGTGAGAGTTTTGAAACCCAAAGCAGAATTGTTGGTGAAAGAGTTAGCTTATATTCAGGTTTACTATGTCTTGCCAAATTTTTGTCCATTAATGAAGGTGGTCTCACCGTGTGTCAGCTGGTGTTGGGAGTCCTGCTTTATACGAAGTGAAAAATAGCAGATTGAGCAATCAGAAGTAGCCTCAGGGGACTAGGAAAATGGTTTGAGGGTAATAAACAGGTAGGCAAATGTCACCGAAGAAAAATCTTTTTAATTTTGCAACTCTGCAAGAGAAGACACACGGCCATGATGACTATGACAAAATGGAACTGTGCACTTTCCCTCATTTTGATGGGCATTTCTACAACAATCTCAGTCATGTAGAAGCTTCAATTCAAAATTTTACCGTAATTTCAAGAACAAAAGAATAAATTAGAACATGCCTCATTGGAAAGTGTTCCATGCAATTATTGTAAATTATTTTTCTACTAACCCCCTCTCACTTCAACCACAGCTTCAGCTCCTAGAACAGATCCATCAAATGAGAGCCAGCAGGCTCTCTGGGCCAGGCCAAATCTCTGCCCAGAGGTCCTGGCAGGATGGGCAAAACATCTTTATATAAAGAACTCCAGAATTGGGTATCCAACCATCCATCTGGACAAGTATGCCTTTGAGAATACAAATATGATTCTAATATATTCCAATAATAATAATAATAATAGACAGAAAATGTTGGCATTCAGCTGACATTCAAATTTAAGCAAATTAATTTAAAATTGTAACTATCACAGCATTTATTGGAATTTTGTGCTTTATGTATAAAAATGGAGTGTGTGTGTGTATGTGTGTGTGTAGCTGGAAGCCTTGAAACATGAAGGAAGAATACAGACATGGGAATTGTTGAGTACCGTCTAAGTTAACAAACATATAGTCATTTCACTAATCAATCAGTGGAATTTGAGGAGAGAAATTAATACTTGCAGTGATCAAAACAGATCATACATATGAAGACTATGGGCTTATTCAGTTTCACTTCAGCCATTTAACTTATTCTGTGGAACTGGGAATATGCTTTTTGTTTTTGACTTAACATCAAAAAGTTGAATAAACATTTATTGACCAATTTTTTGGTGCTGTTTGTTTCACTGGGTACTTGGGAGATTTTATATCAATAGCTACAACCAACGAGCATTTATTGGGTATCAAGATGTTTTCATAAATTTTTTTTCAATAATCTTAAAATAACACTGTAAGGTAGGAATTATTAATCTTTTTCAAAGGTAGGTGAGAAAGTTAAAAAACTTGCTCAAGGCAATACCACAATCAGTACCAGATCTGTTATTCAAATTTGGGACCATTCTGATTCCATAGTTTGTGTCTATGAATAATGAATGAATGAGTAAGTGAATGAACAAATGCAAATGGTGATAATAATAAGTGTATGCACAAATAGTTAAGGGCTCTCCAAGTCTCACTGTGAAATCTAGAGAAGGCTTGACAGAAAAGGCACTTCAAAAAGTGACCTGAAGGATGAGTTGTGGTTATTTTGACAGACAAGGAAGGAAAGAGATCACCAAGCAGAATGAAAAACACAAGTATATGGATAGAGTGCCTTAAAAAAAAAAAAAAGCATGATTTATTTGAGGTACTGAAAGCACACATTTTAGTATTAAATAGACATAGCACTTGAAAGAAACAGGCATGCTGGAAGGAAATGGAAGGGAACCAGAGTATGAGTTATCTTGGATGCCATGTTCAAGGTCTTAGCAGGGAGCAGATGGACTCTTACATGATATACTCAAGAGTACATTAATGCAGGGGCTGTCTACAGAAGTGTGAGCAGGATTAGGGTAACCAACAAGATACAATGAAGCATTCCACAGCCAGCAACATTGGTGAACTATTGTCACTCATAGACCTGAAAAGGAAATGGGGAGAAAGTGACTACAATAACACAGAGAGGAATTGCCACTCTAGGAGAGGACTCCTTTTCAGTAGAGAAATACAGTCAACTCACCACATGGGAAAATTAATACCCTAAACTCATTCTTCTTTCACCTGCAATATCCTGCCATTATCTCTCGTTACCAAACCCAACCAGAAGCCAGATGGCGAGGTAGCCAATTGATGATGCAGGTATAGATCAGGTCCCCAGGGCACCCAGGGCAGGGAAAGGAAGGGTGGAGAGGAGAGCTACATGAAAATAGGGAATATCCAGTACGGGGATAAGAAGTTTTACTGCATAGATGTTGAGGAACCATTGCAGAATTTCAGGCAGGAGAGTTAGAGGATCAGATTGGAGAAAAGAGAAGGTGGCTCTGGCACCAGAAGAAGAATAAATGTAAAGAATTAGTGTAATAGTAGAGAAAGAATGGCATTTAGTGGGATTGCAAGGATCCTGTTGAGAAATTGTGAAGGTCAAAGCAATGACTGTGGACTAGGTGAGAAAAGACCCCACGTTAGAGACATGATAGCAATTTACATCACAGCTAAAGCCCCGTCTCGAAAGTCTGCAGAAAGAACAACCATCAGTTTCCTGAATCGTATATTAGCTTACATGTCTAATATGAAGAATAATTGCTTTTTAGCTTCAGTAAGACTTTGCACCTTGCCTAGACAGGATACTTGCTGTAAAATTGAACTAGTCTTGTTTACTCCTGGCCAATAATGAGTTTTAATCAAGACAAAAAGTACCCTCTCCAACTAAATGGTTGATTTGATTATTGAACAGTGAAAAGATTCCAAGTTCATTTAATTGCAGCATTTTCCCTAAGGGTAAGGAATATTAAGAATATTAACTGTTATTGTACTTTTAGCTAGCTTGCTAGCTAGATGTATGGGTAAAGATTAAAGATAAAGATTATGTGCCAAGTAATGCTTATGTATCTGTGTCCCTTATACAACTGAAAAATCCAATCTTCTAAAAATTCATAGGTCAAAGATCTCTAAACGTAGCAAATCATAAATTAATCTAAAAAATCCAAATTATGGTTGAAAAAAATTAAAAAAAAGCCCAAATCATAGTTATTTTTTTTTTAAGTTAGATTAGACCACAAAGCCTGATTTGTGAATTGAGAGTGATGAGTTGATCTTGGCTGAGATCACTTTCTTTTCCTCTGGATTTAGCATATAAACAATAAAAGGCATGAATGAAATCTCAGACACATGGTACAGAGAGGAGCAAGGGATCCCCAGTGCCTCCCTTGTCCCTTATTGTCCCAAAGTGAGAAGTCTCAGAAGCCCATTTAGATCGAGAAACCTGTCTGGTGAGTGGGGTCTAAAACCACAGGTTCACCATTCTAAATACTCTATACCAGTGCCTTAAAGTGGGGAGGAACATTTTAGCACTTAGGAGTTTAACTTATATAAGATAAAATTCTTGCTTAATCACAGTTGCACAGTTCTGCATTTTGAATCCTGACTGTACCACTAACTAACTAACTAACTGCATAACCATGGGTAAGTTATACAGATTTGCTGTGCTTTGTTTGCCTAATTTATAAAGTGAAATAATAAAATTACATCCTCTATAGATTTACTGGGAAGATTAAATGAGTTAATACATGAGAAACACTAGCTGGGCACCAGGCATGCTATAAGCATATAAAAATGTTAACTGTAGATTTATTTCTTGTTGTACCACTAAGCCCACTAGTGATTTCTGGAGAGCAGGCTTTTTAAGAAACCAGATAAAAAAGGGGCTCATAGTGCCTGGAGGATATCAGTATATTTATCATCTATCGGTCTTTCATTCTATCTGTCTGTCTATCCATCTATAACTTATCATCTGTCTATTTCGTAAGAAATTACTGAAGTAGGGGCGCCTGGGTGGCTCAGTCGTTAAGCGTCTGCCTTCGGCTCAGGGCTTGATCCCGGTGTTATGGGATCGAGCCCCATCAGGCTCCTCTACTGGGAGCCTTCTTCTTCCTCTCCCGCTCCCCCTGCTTGTGTTCCCTCTCTCTCTGGCTGTCTCTCTCCCTGTCAAATAAATAAATAAAATCTTAAAAAAAATTAAAGAAATTACTGGAAGTAGGAAAAGGTAAAATTGAGGACAAAAAAAAATGAACAGGAAAAAAATTGAGAAGAGTATCAGCGGATTGGGCCAAAGGGAGCTGAAGAGAAGTGGTGCTGGAGTAACAAGAATCAGATGTGGACAGAGAAGGACACGAGAGCAGAGGTGTCCGTGATGGAAGAGAGAAAACCTTGGTTCACACTGAGCGTTGATGCAGTGCTATTGTAATATCAAAGCATATTACAGTAATTGTTTTCTATTGATTCTGCTAAAATTTATGAGCAATTTACTATTTCTAAAGCCCTTGAGGATTTATAGACATAGGGATTTCTGCCATTAAGAAGTCTTGTCAGGCAAGAAGCATTTATATCCCATGTGTTCTTTCTACAAGAATCAGAATGTGAATGTCTTACTTTGTAAACTGCTTTGTTAATTATAAAAAATGATCGTCAAGTGATGGGGCCTGTAAACATAGCCATTTATTCTCTGTAAGCCCATTTCTTCTTTAGGACAAAGGATATTGTGTCAGGTAAGCGCTACACTGCAGCCAGGGGTGCTCTGGATAAACCCTCAGTCCTCAATGTGGTGAACTCGGGGAGAAGGGCCTCTGGCCGTGAACACTCTCCTCTCTCTGTTGCCACATGGCCTATGCGTATCCCATTCTGTGCACACCAAGAGGGAGATGTTGGGAAGCAAGTCTTCATTGGGGTATTGGTGGATATTGACCCTTTTCCTTCATTACAAAAGCTGAAGATATCTATTAATTGAAGAAAATATGATCCTGAATGGTTACTGTTTATAGGGATCTATCCATATTTGGATGTTTTTTCAAAGTAAAAATCATTGTTGGCTAGTATCATTAGTAATATGTGCCATATAAATTGCATGCTATACACAGTTAAATCAATTCTGGGACTAATTTTTTTTTTGCCATCAGAGTAAGGCCATTGAGATGTGATTACAATTGCTGGAGATAGCATATGGCTTTTCTCCCATCTTAGAGGGAGAAAACCATACAAAGTTCACCAAAGAGTCATTAATTCCTCTTCTTCAGGGCTGTCAGCTCAGCAGTACATTTTCATAATTGATAATTGCCAACAGGTTACTTGGCAGGATCCCTATTTCTAGCATTTGTGTTAGGAAAAGGGGAGGATTTCCCATCTACTGTTAAATGTTATTTAACCTCTAGATGACTTCATGTAGTCTTTGATCATCATCGGTGGCAAACTATATTAGAATTTCTAAAGCTTTTGTTTTGATATTTGAAAATTTACATTATGGAAAGTTTTGAAATAGGTGAAAGTCTACAAATTAAATTCCTAAAAAGTTCGAATTTACTGAAAGCTTAATTTACTCACAAATTTACTAATGAGAGATACATATGAATGTAAAACTAGCCAGACTCCTTTACAAATATAGAACATTCAAAAAGGAATACAAAAAATGCATGATGAGGAAGGGCTGAGAAGAGTGATTTAAAAAAAAAAATAGTTCAGGGCTTTCTTGAAGTCCCAGTTTTAGAAAGGTAAAATTTTTAGACATGAGCACTTTTGGTTTATATTCTCAACTCTGCCAGGAGGTTGCAACTTCCTGGGGAGAAATACCTTATTTTACATTTTTCCACCTTAATATATATTATCTTTCCTTTTTTTCCACCATGTTACAGAGATTCTAATCCCTTTTAAGTTAACTTATCAGCCGACATGAACATACTCTAAGGGTTCTGACTGACCTTAAGTTAGCGGAACTGAATACTGTAATAGAGAGAATAGACTCAAAGGTATCTTACAATCAGAGTGCTTTACAAACTTGTATTCCAGCTTCTAATCATTCTACAGAAGACTGTCATGTAGAAAGACTCTAGAGATGTTATTAAAATATTCAAAGAGAGTCTTTAAGTGACTGCAGCAGCATATTTCATGGTTCTATTTTAAACTCAAAATTCTTGAAAGGAAGATATGAATTATGTATTCTTATTTGACATGGCAGTGGTCACCTTTTTATCTCTCATGAGGACCTTTGAATTATCTTGTATTTTTAAGATGACACTGAAGGGGTATACGCATGCCTTAGAGCGATGCAGGTGTCCTTCCCTATGGTCTGGGTGGGAATATTAGATACTCCTTAACGTGAGCACAGGGTCTTCTTGGACAGCTGTAGCTTTGTGGGGTCCTCTTTGCGCAGTGGGCATCAGGATGTCACAAAGAAGGGTAGAGGCTGCCATCTCTGTAAAAGGACGAGTACTACAAGGCAAACAACTTTGTTCCACTCCCATCATGCACAAAGTCCTATTTGACCTTAACAAAGTAGGAGAGAACACTGGAGAAAGAAATTAGATTCAAAGATACTTTATTATCAGAGCTGTTTTTTCAGGATTGTTATTCCAGTTCATAATCATTTTACAGAATGTCATCACCCTGAAAGACTCTGGAGATGCTATTAAAATATTCCAAGAAAGATTTTAGTGACTGTGCATGGCATAGTTCAAGGTTCTCTCTACTGTATAATGATGTAGAGGATATCTTGTAAATGTCTTAAAATAGGCGTTTTTTTCCATTGGAAATCTAATGAATAAGTTTCATCATAATTTAAAGAGAAATTAGAAAAAGGAAATAATTTAAAGCCTGCTTAATTCACCCTCATTTCTGATAATAAGCCCTTCTCTACTGGGCCCTGCCTCTGCCCTTCCTTTTTAAAAGATATTTAGCACATGTTCCTTCTTATTGGGTAGCATAATTGGAGGTGTTAATTAAGTCATAAGGAAAAAAAAATGAGGTCAAGATTCTTACAGATCATTTACTTACTGCTTCAGGAGGTTAGAGTTGAAGGGGCCTTAAGAAACATGAGGGCATCCTGGCAACTGCTTAGATAGTTTTGAACTGGTGTCTACTTTCTTTCTCATATTATGTGACTATATCTGAAGAGTGGGAAAATGAAACAAAACAACAGAAGCAGTTTCATAGAAAAAGGACGTGTGGATTCAGGCAAGGACCGGATGCTCCAGGGCACTCTATCAGAACTCTGGGACATGTCTGATATGTTCCAAAGTCCTTTGCTTCTATCTGAACACAAAGATTGCTCACCAACACTAGAAAAAAAAAAATTAGTGGGAAGGTTCCCCTAAAGAGCTAGATAAGNATGTCTGATATGTTCCAAAGTCCTTTGCTTCTATCTGAACACAAAGATTGCTCACCAACACTAGAAAAAAAATTAGTGGGAAGGTTCCCCTAAAGAGCTAGATAAACCCTTGAAGAAATGACAACCTTGAAGCTCAGATGCTATGGTCTAGCTATGGGGTTAAGGATGTTTTCAGGAAATCAGACTACTATTTTCCATATAAAGCCACATAGTTGTAGTGAGGCCCAGGTTTGTCCAAGGTATAATATCTCCAAAGAGTATTCCAAGAAAACAAGAAGTAATCATAAATATATGTGCACTGAATGGAGAACCTCATGTCAGCCTTGTAGAATTAGTGAGTCATCGGGCTGAGGCCAGGATAGCTGGGAAAGAATTAGAAGATTGTTCATATGCATAGTGTATTCCACAGAAGAGAAATCTAGGAAAGAGTCTGCTACAACATGTTTCTCAAATCTGAGTCAAGCCTGTTTAGGGTAAGCAATGCATAAGGTGAAATATGTTTCCTTTGGCAATATAAAAATTTGGAAAGACTTAAGTTCACATGTTGATTCTAGTACTTTGTAAGTGAGAACACCTCAAACATGTTAATTAACCACTCCTACTGTGAAATTCTTCATCTGTGAAATAAGATTAGTTAAAATTGTTTCTCTACTTGACACCAAGATTTCTCCTAAAGAATGAATGTCTTTATTGAGCAACAGACTCTAATTGGGGTAGACATAGTGAAACTTTTAAGTACATTAGTTTGTAAGAGACAAGGAAAGTGCCAGTCCATACACTCTGGTAAGCTGGCAAAAATTGTCAGGGAAGTTTATTTGTACAGCAAGAAAGTATAATGTTTTATTTTAAATCATCTGCTATATAGTCTTGCAATGAAGTGCTTGTCCCCATTATGCCTTGAATCTCTTCTGTGTAAGAGTCTACAGAAAACTCTTTATCTCCTATAAATGGCAATTTGAGGGGGAGGAGGCCATAGAATCAAGTGAAAAATGGATTTTAAGGGGAATTCAATGCTGCAAGAATTAGAAATGTTGGACAAGGTGCTGAAACTTCCATGTGAATAGGATGGGGTATTAAGTGATTATAGGAGATCTTAAAGGATGGGGTGACTTGCTGATATCTTCATAAACTAGCTGATATGGTTGTGAGAATAAAAAATTAGATTAGGGGCGCCTGGGTGGCACAGCGGTTAAGCGTCTGCCTTCGGCTCAGGGCGTGATCCTGGCGTTATGGGATCGAGCCCCACATCAGGCTCCTCCACTATGAGCCTGCTTCCTTCCTCTCCCACTCCTCCTGCTTGTGTTCCCTCTCTCGCTGGCTGTCTCTATCTCTGTCAAATAAATAAATAAAATTTAAAAAAAATTAGATTAAATTAGATAATGTAAGTGTGTTATTTCACCAACTTAGTCACCCATACCTTTCTTATCAATCTGTTGCTGCTTCTCTTTTTTTCACCTCCCCTGGATTTCTATGCCTTTGTGTTTAACATGGTCACACAAGACTTCAGTTGATGATACTCCTTGGATCTGAACTTACTGATAATATTCTACTATGAAACTCTCCCAGCACTTAAAATGGGGATAATAATACTTTTTTCTGAAAGATGTGAAGATTCACTAAAATAACATATGGGAAGGGGACAGTTTATAGAATTCAAAGTGCTGTAAAAATAGGTTCCATAGTTAAACAGCAACTCACAACTTCTCTGATAAGAATAGAATAAAAGAGAAGAGAGAATAGAGGCTCTTCTTCAAACAAATACCTCCTGCTCTGGACAACAGAACTGGAAAGAACCTTAGTGATTCCCGCACTTCTTGATGGGACCCTCAGTTTAACTGTGCATCAGAGCTAGAATTCAGTTCTCTTGATTGCCAGTTGTCTTTTCTGTGGGCCTCTGTGCAGAATTTCCCAGGGACCCCAGGAAATTAGTATGATAATAGACTTAGAAAGTCCTGGCCTTTCCACCACTTCATAGCAGGCATCTTTTAAACCCAACTTTTGACTGAGTAGTTACCTGTACATAGAGATGGATGCCAGGCATTTAGAACAAGTTCTTGGGTTGGCTGATCTATTTTCATTTGGTTGCCATGGTTGGACTTGAACTATTTCAGGACTTACTGAATGTGAATAATGGCTAGATTGCTCTAATTTCTTTATGTGAAAATTTGGCAGCATTGATTTAGGATGGGTTGAGGTTGGGGAGGGAGTAAAGCCTGCCTTTCTCCAGATTTTTCCCTGCCATCACATTTAACTCAGTTCCTCCTCATTCTGGTCAATGGCAACAACACATAGCTATGATATCCTTTTATATACATGTTGACAGCTTTGATGTTTCCACTCTGTCTTCCTATAGCCTCCAGGCAGAGCACACACAGTTCTCTTAACCTTCCCACATAGATTTTATTTTGTAAATTCTCTACTATCTTGTGACTTCCTTCAAAGCTTCCCATCTGTTTTCCTTTGAAGAAAGCCCATATAGAAAATCAAAAGGGCCAATAGAAATAAAAGTGCAAATATTTTTTATTTTGCTTTTTCTATCTACTTCATTTTCCTTGTTTGTTCATTATCAGGAAGAGTGTACAAAAAGGCAATAAGCTTTTAAAAGAGTAATTGGCTCTGGTCCACATAACACCATGCCTAAGCCAAGTGCTTCTTTCTGAAAACATTACAAGCTAGATTTGGAGCTGAAGTGAAATCAATGTCTGAGTACAAAAGACAAAAAACAGAAACAAAACAAAGTTCGCTCTTAATTCCATTAATGAAGAGTTTATTAGATTGGATATTCAATCTACTCTGGATGATTAGACATGAACAGGAATGGGGGTGACATTTTTTCAAGACTTTCTCTCAGGAAAATACAAGATAACCCTAAATAATGCTTTGCCCAGGTATCCCTGGAAGGCTGAATAAATTTTGAGGCCACTCGGGATTTTACCTCATACCAAATCTTGCCTGCAATCCTACTTTGAGGTTGAACCTTGCACAATGGAAAGATTTTATTTATAAAATACACACACACATACACATATACACACAGGTCCGCATACATATATATCCATTTTCACGATGTTGGTTTCTGAGGTTGGGGTGTTGGTTGTTTCTGCCATTTCTCTTCTCTTCCATTTTTTTTTTAATTAGGAATATTAAGAACATCTCCTGTGTCCAGATATTATGTTGATGGGATTTGTCCAATGCCAGCTTTCCTAACAAAAGTAGGGTAAAATAGAAAATAATGTGTTTTTGACAAAGCCATATTTTTAATGTTTTGATTTATCCAAAGTTGGTATTTCTACTGTTCATGTTCTTCACCAGAAATTTTAGAATCTCTCAGAATAGGAATTTTTTTCATTTCTTTTTTCCAAGAGTGCATACAGGTGGCAAATGGCAAGCAAAATCTTTGATTTTGATTATAATTATAATTGCTAAGGTACTGTCACGAAATGGGTTCATGTAAAATAATTTGTAATTTAGTTTGAATCGGTATGATGTATAAGCACCTTACTTATTAGTTAGTAACTTACTGTTTTAGAAGAAAATTAAAAATCAATTTGAAAACTGATTTATAGAAAAGAACTCCTTCCTCTGTGTCACCCCTCCTCAGTAATGCAGAGAAGTAAAAACTTAATAATATGCATGGTGTGCATGTAGCTACATATAAATCTAGAAGGTCCCTCCTCCCTCAAATTTGGTACCGATAAAGCTTTTAAATAATCTTTGTTAAAGTGATGTTTAACTTTATGTGTCAACTTGACTGGGCCATGAGGTGCCCAGATATTTGGTTAAACATTATTTCTGGTTTGTCTGTGAGGGTTTTTCTGGATGAAGTTAAAGTTCATCAGTCATTGAGTAAAGAAGAATGTCCTCTCCAACGTGGGTGCACTTCATTCAATCCGTTGAAGGTCTGAATAGAAAAAAAGACTGAATAAGGAAGAATTCTTTCTTTCTGCCTATCTTTGTGCTAGGATATTTGTCTTCTGCCTTTAGACTTAGACTGAAACTTAGACCATCAAATGACCTGGTTCTCAGATCAAACTCATTTTGGAACTATATCATCAGATCTACTGGGTCTGTATTTTTTAGTTTCCATAACTTTATGAGCCAATTCCTAAAAATAAATTTATTTGTTTACATATATGTTACTATTTATTATTCCATGTACATTTATCATATATATGTATATATGTATGTATACATATGTGTATGTATATATGTACATATATATATATATGTATGTATACACACACGTGTATACAAAAAAGTTAAATGTATTAGGTTCTCCAGAAACAGAAATAATACTATATTATATTGTCTTATTATATTATATTATATTATATTATATTATATTATATTATATCATATCATATTATATTATAATGTATTATATTATCTGGAGAACCCCATGTTGGGGAAGGTCATCAGAAAGACATGACCACTGATTGACCCTGTGGGTTGGACCTGGTCACTCAGAGGCTCTTCATTTCCTCCCATTTTGGGAATGTGGGCTCTGCTTGCCTTTACCACTGTCAGAAGCTTCTTCAAGGACATGACCTTGAAATGGTTATATGGTGTTGAGAACACCTGCACACTATACATGACTAAATCCGGTTAAGTCCTCTTTACACATTTTCAAGATTTGGTGGGTGGGTGCAGGGACCCATTTGTCTTGCCGCTGGTCATGACAAGCCTCGTATGTAAGTTCCCTCTGGTATTACAACTGCCACCAGCAACCTGGAGTGTCCTGCCTCTTCCTTTAGTCTCTCTCTGCTCTCTGAGCACAGGAGCAGTTTCAGATGATGCCCGGAAACCCCCTAGAGGGTTACAAACCATCTCCCTGACTAATACGTTTAACTTATTTAAAATGCTATCCAATAGCAAAAATACGAAAAAGAAAACCAAACTTGTGTTATTTTTCAATGTAATACAATGTTTTTCTCACCTTTATATTTCCAAATGCTGAGTGTATAAAATGAGCCCAGGCTATAGTGCAGTGTGTAGTAAATGTAACCTTTTATAGGATCTCTCCACAGCACGTTCTGAATACCAGTGCCTGGAATTCCACTAATACAAAGGAATGATCTACTTCTTTATCAGAGATGAAGTTTGAAGGGTAAGTACTTTGGATGAGGGTGTATATTGCCTTCAATTTATGTGAAAGTGGATGGGTGGTATTAGATCCCTTTGAATGTTTGTTTCCTGAAGAAGGGACGGTTTGGAGAAGGAAAAATAGCTGAAGAGGGTCACAAAAGGAGAAAGAGGTGATTGTATGCCCTAGGGTCTCTTTCTGCCGATTTCACATTTGTATAAAGTCCACTGTAATAAAGAGCACTCTCCCAAAGCTGACTGGGCACATCTCCGCTCTGCTCTGACCCTTAGGAATAATTCTTGGGAAAAGAAATTGCCTTCTTTTAGGATTTAATCTATTCTCTAACTAGAACTGTGTGAAAATATAAACTACTAAACAGATGCCAGCTTGCCATCTAGGGCAGCCTGACCCACTATATAAATTCTAAGGAGAATGAAGAGAGAAAGGATTCTTTTTCTATTTGGGTTTATTGTAAGCATAAGTACTAGAATATTCTTCCGATAACAGGTAGAGTCATGTCTCAATTGTTTACTCATCAGGATCAACTTGACTACTTTCTGAAGATCACTGTGACACAGTAAATGTTAGAAAAGATCAGGCAAATTTTCAAAAAGAAATGGATTAAAGCCTGAGTTTTTGTCAGTCACTGAAAAGGAAAAATAAAATCCATGTATCTATTTTTAATTTGTACAAAATGCCAACTTCAATTTCATGCCAAATTGAGTGTCATTACAGGATTAAATAGTTTGGCTACTAATTTTTGACAACATAGAGACAATATTTTAAAATTTAACTTTTTGACTATCGCCAAACATTAGGTTATCACAAGTTAAGTTTGAACTTAACATGCTGTCTTCTCCTTCTATTATCTAATCATTTCTAAAATTATCCAGAATGAAGAGAATAACTTACTTTCTTAGTCATCTGCCTTCTAGCTTGCATTAATAGGAATGTATTAATGGTTCAATTTTCCAGTTTAAGTTTTTAGAGAAGTCTTCAAATTACCCCCCAAATTGGAACTTTCCTTTTTTTAATAAACTTTCACCTCATAGTTGCTTTATTTACATATCTGCTTATAATTACTGAAACATGTGTTCTAGTTATTGTGTTAAGATCCGCAGAGGCAAGGGTGAACAATATATACACTCAACCCTCAATGGTCTTGCAGTCTTTGGATAGGCGACATTTAAGAGGATTGCAAACCATCCTACCACTCTAACTGCTACAAAAAAGCATGCATGGGTTCTCGCTAGAAGAAAGTCTAGAAATTCAGAGGGAGAGGCATGAAATTCAGCCTTCAGTTCTGAAGAAACATGTTAAGATGAAATGATGTGAGTGAAGTCTTCATCGTAAAGTATGACCGAGGATAATGGCCGCAGATTGGTTGGAAGAATATTGCAATGGCACCATTGACCAGCAATAGCATGGTTCATACCACCGTGATATGTAAGCTAGAGAAAATAAAATTAAATTGAGATGGGTTAGGTAATATATTCAGTAAATTTCAATTAATTTGTTCAAGAAGAACATATTCTTAATTAACTTGTATAATCACAGATAATTTAAATTCAGACTCTGGGTTTCCTAGCATTTATTAGGATAAAGTACGCTATGTTATTCACAGAAATTTTCATAATAAAATAGAGGCTATAATAGAAATACTCAGAAGTCTAATAATACCTGATCATCAGAAGTAACCTCAAAAAAGTGTAAATTTGCTGTTTTCCCTAATCTACTGGGCTCTTTGAGGTAGGAACTCTGAATGACCAGCAGACACATCTGATTCTCCTTTGTCTCTGTCTTGTTGGACCACTTATGTTGAAATATTTCCATTAAATATATTTTTGATCTCAAACATTTAAAACCCTAGGTAAAAAAGTTCATCTGTGGGGGAATAACGTTTAATCTATTTTTAAAGTATCACTGTGCTGTTCAAACAAAATTATATTAATTATAAATAATTTAAGTAATGTACCAAAATACAAAGAAAATGTTAGGAAAATAACTCACCTAATAAAAATTATTTCACATACATATGTTTGTATATATAGATGAGGAGAGCAATGAGAGTAAGAATGAGAGTAAGGGAACCTCAGGACATACTTTTAATTCCAAATCATATTATCTTAATTAACATGTATTAATTTAACATTTTCCCAAAGTTACTAAGAGAAAGAAACAAATTTAAGTGACTCTAGAAACATTACTGAACCTTTAATAATTAACCCTTCATCCTAGGAAAAAACAACTCAGATAGCTGTCCTTCAGCAGGTGAAGGGTTAAACAAATGTAGCTCATCCTTACCCTGGAATGCCCAACACTAAAAATTAATGAATTCCTGACACAGAGAACAACCTGGAAGGATCTCCAGATTCTTCTCTGAGTGGAAAAAAACAAAAACAAAAACAAAACAAAAAAAAAAACAAACAAACTCAAAAGATCACATGCTGCATGATTCCATATATACAGTATTTTTGAAATGGCACAATTATAGAAATGGTGAAGATTTCTATAAGATTAGTGGTTGCTAGGGGTTAAGTAAGCGGTGGAGTGGAAGGGGCGTGGATGTGGCTCTAAAAGGCCTACACTGAATGACGGTGGTGAAAACAGACTGTATCTCAATTTTATCAATGTCATCAGCTTGCTTGTGAAATCATGCTATGGTATTCCAAGATGTTACCTTTGGGGAGACAGGGGAAAGGCACACGAGATCTGCTTGTATTATGTCTTACAACTGCAATCTACAATTCTTTCAAAATTGGAAGTTTAATTAAAAAAGAAAAAAAACAGAGTTGATGAAAAAAAGAGGTTTGAGACACAGCACTGAAAAACTCGGTAATCCTAAAAAAATAGGAACCTAATTAAAATATTAACTGTTTTATACATGTTAAATGGTCAAAAAATGCATAAAGAGTACAATAAATATGACATTTTGTCTTGAAAAAGAGAGCCTCAAAGCCTAAAGAATTTTGTTTCTAATCAACCACTGGGAAAGGCTTTATTATGTGGGTTCCTACGGTTTTATGTTTTCAAAAATATCACAAAGTTCTGATGAGCTTTTATGAGAAGAAAAATAAAAATCAGGTTTTCTTTGGAGAGTCTTAGCAACTATGATTATTTTTTGATAGTTTATAGGAATAATGAATAGCATAATAGAAAGCCATGGGAAGAAATTTCAGAACTTAGATAATCTTGTCATTTATTCAAGGGACTTGGTCAGTCATAATGTAAAGAAAAATAACTACATTTTTTAGTACTAGGCTCTCACATGTTAAGAATAAAGATAATTTGGGTTAGAAAGTTTTTTTTTTCCCTACAAACTAACTCTGCAAAGGCGTGGAAAAAAATAGGGAAATATAAGCATCTTAGCTTCATTTTAAGCTGATCTTTGTGAAATGGAATTCTTCCAAAGTAAGCATTTATAGTACCATTTTGAGTAAAATGTAATATTGAAATCTGTATGAATGTGCATTAATTTAATCCATGTGTGCCTATGTTTAGCAACCAACTAGAGAATTAATATCTATCCCTTCCATAGTGATAAAGACTCAAATTCTTCACAACATTGTAAACCCTTCTTAACTAAATCATGGTTATGATAATAAATTCACATCTTGAAGGGTTTAAACACAAGAGAATAAAGAACTTAATAATGAAAGTTAATGGGTTACAATCCATTTAAACTGTATATTCAGAAAGACTATGTTTCATTGGGGAGTTTTGCCAGCTTAATAAATGAGAATCTTCTTTCCTGCATGTAAGAAATAAGCCTGGTTAACCACACAAGCAAGGTCAGCTCACTGATCAAAACACTACCAGAGAAGACAGAAGATGTTTGAAGGGCACTTTATCTCCAGACCTGGACCATGACCTTGATACAGGGACATTTTTTTCCTTTATTATAAAATAGCCATTTACAGTGATTTATGTTTTTGAATTAATCATTGGAGGAAAAAAGTAATTTCCACACTGTAAGATAAAAAAAAAATCTATAAGGGTAAAACTTCAAGTTATTCCCTCCTCTATTTCTTTTTTGTGGGGCTCAAAGACAGAAGCCACCATAATGAAGGAATTAAAATGTTTCATGGAACAGAGGATATAGTGTTCTGCTATGAAGAGTCAGTCAGGCTGGTTTTTGGAGTTAGGCCATATAACCCCCAAGAGATCTTTGTTCCATAGGCAGATCCATTACCATATTGCTCTGAATATTTATTAACTAACCTGAGCTAACTGACCTGCCACTCTGAAACAGGTGCCCAGCTCTGCCCTGGTGTGTGTCTAAAGATGCACATGGGAGAGGATTCAAAATTAATATTGTGAGTTAGAAATATATAAACTGGGCAAGTGGACAAGGTTTTGCTCAAGGGGTGGAACTGGAGGGAGAGAACATGACTCCCTGAAAGAAAATAGCCATGAGTGAAGTGGAAGCCTGGGAGATGGGGCCAAACTGTGTATCAGGCCCTACAAGCAGAGAGAGCAGCGGGGGCGCAGTAAGGTGTGAGACTGTATCTGGCCACTTAGGACACACACACACACACACCCTACCTTTTCCCAGTCTTCTTCCTGAGTGTGTGTACTTGAGAAAGGCAGAGCTGTGATATACAGGAAAGAACTGTGTCATTACGTTCCAGTTTTAGAAAAACTGGTTATAAATAGAAAAAACCTGTTATAAATATGAAGGAGGAAAAAAACAGCATTCAGAAAACCTGCCATGGCAGAGGTAGTGGTGATAGCAAAGCAGATAGCAAAGATATGTGTAGAAGGTACAAATCAAAAAATTCAGGGAAGTTAAGAAGTATAACTTTATTTTTCTACTGCTCAATTTGATTTGTTTTACATTTTCATTCAGGCGGACCACAAGATTTTGAATAAAAATTTTTCAGAGGCCTTCTCAATCTACAAATTGGTACCCAAGGAGCCTTATAGAGGGCCAAAGGGTAGGAAGACCTTCTTGTCATTTCTTCACTCAGTAAAGATGTCCATCATCTCGTCTGGTCATTGGCCAACAGACCATGTAGATAAATGCCAAGTCATTCCTTATTGTTCTTCAACCAGGTCTTTTGTTCTAAGTGACACATTCATGACATACATGGGGTCATGGGAATTATCTTGCCATGCTCTGCTTCCCTGGGCAGACAGACATTTCAATGAGGCTCTCTCAGCCTCATTAGTTGAGATCTATGTCTCAGGCAGTAAGAGGAACCTGAAATGCTCCTGGAGGACTTCCTCATTCCCAAGTTTCTTCCAGGATTTCCCAATTCAGGTCCCTTCTCTGCAGGATGCACTGGGATCTTAAAGCATCTCATTTTTCTTCCTCCTCTCCTTTCTCCTCCAACATGGGGCTGGCTTTTCTACATGGACCACTTCAGCAAATAGAAATTGATGAAACTGGGTCTTTTGAGGCCATTATAGTACCAGAGATAATAGAAGCCTAGCCAATAATAGATTTGCTAATTTATAATTATAACAATTTTTAATTTATAATTTCCTAATAGTTTCCTAATTTATAAGCCTGGTGTCTCCTCAGTTTATATTAAGGACCAAGGCTTGTGGAGATAAAAATCTCAGAATATAATTATTTTTCCCTGCCTTCTAATCTGTCAAATCCTCTCCCTTAGGGAAAAGAGTCTAGAAAGGTCTAAATACTTTAATTTGGGGAAAATGGGTGAGTGGAGAAGAAAAGAAGTTATAGTTAGTATAGAAGTTATGTGACTAATATAACAAAATAAAAATTATTAAAAAAAGAAGTTATAGAAGAAAGAGATAAATAGATGATAGATAGATGATAGATAGATAGATGATAGATAGATAGATGATGGATAGATAAATTACTCTGCCGTGTAAGTGAAACCTCCAGCTGATCCTGTTGGTGGACACTCAGAAAAGTGAATTATGAAATCCTGTGAATGCTCTAATGGTGTACTGCTGGATAAAGCTAAGATGCAGAGATGACATTCCTTTTTACCCATTATTTAGGATCTTGCAGTGATAGTCTCAGCATCCTTACAACTCAGTAAATGCTGATCTTTGAGAATTTTCTGTGGTAGCAACATTGAAATGCTATTTAGCACTGGACCAAGTGGGTCAGAAATCCTAAAATGTGAGAGAAACATGACTTTCTTATTAATAACAATGTTAAATAAAGTTAGTCCATATGTGACAAAGGACTATGGAACATGAAATAAATGTGGGTCAAAGGCCTATAAAGTTTTCATTCGTGTACAGTTTTCCTTTTTAGATAATCTTTCAAACAAACATAAGATGGCCAACATTAAAGATAGTTACTTACTGAAATTAAAAGTAAATAGCTATATATTATCTCAGTAAGTGTTTTTACTTTAGATTGATAAAAACTTGTGCATAGGACCTCTATTAAAACTGGATACACAATTGTGGTTGGTTGATAGCTGGGTTTTACTTGTTTACTAACTTGTTTAGCTGTAACAGGTAATGTTAGAAAAATACTTCAATCCCTATTTGAAAGGCTGTTTCCCAATGCATCTAACTAAGCGGGAGCAAAATTGGTAGGAAACAAGGTAAAAATACTATTAACATCATAGTTACAATAGTATCAATGATCCTGTGTCAAGTTTTATTCGTTCCATGACTCATTTACTTTTTGTGACAGCGCTGTAAGGGTGCACTCGATTTATTATCTTCATTCGTAGGTGAGGACACTGAGACACTGAGAGCTTGGGTAGCTTGCCCAAGTAAGTGGGCAAGTCAGGATTTACAACCAGGCAGGCTGGCAGTAGAGTGCGTGAACATACCTTCCTTGCTCTACATCCCAGAAGGTTCATTTCACTTAGACCCCATAAAACAAGAGGTAATTAGCCTAAGCACGGAGGCAGCAAGGCTTCAAAACAGGGTTTCAGTGTAAGGACAGTCAAAGGCAAATGTTGCTTGAATAAGTTCTTGTATGCTTATTTGGGCTGATAAAAATGTTAATTTGTTCAATTGGTTAAAGGATTCACGTGTGAGGATATACTATTTAGGTGTATAGCGTTGGCTTACCCTTTCTTTCAGGCCTTGTCTAAAGACGTTTTCCTTCTTAGTGACAGTGACTGCACTGTACCTGAGTACCTGAGACCACACAGAAATTTGAAGTGCAAGGGAGTAGGACGGTCTTCGGGGAAAAGCAAAAGTACACGCTTAAGTTAACTTTCCTAAATAAACCTGCAGACCCTATTATCTCATCACACAAATTTTTCAGAAAATGTGGTATAGGGTAGAGGGAAAAATGTGAAGTCAGGCAGACGGGAATGCGTACTTGTTTGTGTGATTACCTTGGGAACGTTAACTGGCTTCTCTACTTAGTTCCATAACTGTAAAGTGCAAATAAAGCCGCCTAAGCAGGGTGCTGTGCAGATTAAGTGACATGACTTGTCAGTCCACCTTGAACCCCGACCCCTGTTTGAGCAGGAGCACTGTAATGGTAACTAGGAAAATGGAATTTCTATCACCGAACATCTGAAGTCAGCCAACTATGTATGTGTTGAGCGTGAAAAGTTTTGTCTAGACTCTCATTCCTGAGTTGGAGAATTTGATGCCCTCTGTGGCCAAACTGCCTGAGTTTGAGTCCCACGTCTGTCACTCACCAAGGGGTTGCTTACTGGGCAAGTTGCTTCATGCTCTTCTGTCTTAGTTTACCCTTCTGTAAAATGTACACGGTAATACTATCCTCATTGGTTGCTATGAAGATGAAGTAAGTTACTATTTATAAACACCTTCGAACAGTGACTTACACATAATTACCACTATGGAAGTGTTTGTTCAATAAATACCATTACAATGTATTTCTGACTTAAACTCTAATAATGGATTAGACTGGATGATTTTTTTAGTCACATACATTTCTGATATTCTTTGATTTTTGATTCAAGTAGACAGTTGTTCCATGTCTTATAGAGGTAATAAGAGGTATAAACTTTTGGATATTTAGTAAATACTATTTTAAAAGCCTGATTAATTCAGCTTCAGTGTTGGTCCGAAGCTACCTTTTTTAAGAGCCCACAATATCTGCATTTTTTAAAATTGAAACCGTGGTGTCTTTGTGTATTTAAGGTGAAATAAGGCAAGTGAAATTCGAATTCATTAAATATTCCCCAAAACATTTGACTTCATATATCCCCCCTTGTAAGAATTTGAGTTCATGCAGAAGAAAGGAAGAGTCCTGAGCAAAAGCGCAGTCACCTTGATGCCAAAGATTGTGATTATTAACACCAAAATAACAGATTATCCTTACGGCAACAGGTGGTCAGGACTCTGAGTCAACAATTTCCTCCGGTCCTCAGGAGTTCGGGCGTACTAATCTGCAGTCTGTTGCCAACGAATCAAATTGCTCCCCAAATATGAACTCCATTCTCCATGCTGGATTCAAAGTGTTCCAGACTTATTTCTGATCCCAGTGTATGATTGGATGCTGACTGAGTGAGTGTCTCAGACAAGTGATGAGGCACCTTGTCAAGATTATAGTCAGTAACTCAGACACTCCATCTCATACAATTTAGAGTTGGAAGGTGGTGGCTGCATTTATTTCTGTTAAGTGAGCATTGGAGATAAATGGCAGGCTTCATTTTCCAGCTTAACACTTTTGTGAGGGTGAATAATGGATAGCTAAAAGCAATGACGATACCTTAACAAAAGAAGAATGGGAACTGAGATTTAGTTTCCTCCATCTGTCTAAAATAATATCCCCTATCTTTTAGATACTACTGTCATCTCAATGGTACCCCCATTCATTAAACTTATTTTCGGCAAAACCTAAACATATGAGAATCAACTGAGGGATTATTAAGTATGATTTCTGTGGAGTGCAGACCATGCCATATAAACTCCTAATATATTTTGTCAGAAGGTTACATCCAGCCCAAGAGTAAATTTTAAGACTGAATTTTAAAGAATATAGTTATGAATGAAAGTTTGACAGGGATGTTTTCCAGATGCAACTAGAAGTTGGAGTCCAAAAATAATATAATGTGATGGGAATATAGTTAAGCTTCAGAAATCATAGACCGTGCCTGGTTTCTGTGTAGGAAGCCGGAAGCAAACATCATGAAAAGCACTTCAGATACATATGCCATCAAGAGGGGAAGGCTCTTTCTAGCTTCCTACAAAATGTCAGGTATTGACTTTCAAAACTTTGATAGAGAGAAATATAAAATCTTTTATCCCTGCCTGCTCTTCAGTGGTGATTCTGTTGATTTGTGCTGAAGGAAAGGACATGGAGGGTTAGATGTGATTCACCCATAGATTTAGAGCTCAACAAAATACGAGTTTTTAAACTACTTCCCCCCTTGTCCATTCCTGCTTCTTGGTTTAGCTATTAATCTAATTATCCCAGTCAGGCTAAATTCCCTAGCTGCTAAAGTTTGTTAGAAGCCACAGCAAGGGAAAGGTTAGTGGTACCCATCCCTTGATTGCTGAATGCCTGGGGTCCTTCTCTACACCAGGATGATGCATTGTTCCTGTGCTTGCATTGCCATAATCCCACTGTTCTACAAGCCAGTATATAATTTTACAATCTTTCTCATTATTAGCACATTTCAATAAAGTTCAAATTGGTATAGCCTCAAAGCCATTAACATTTTGTAGCACATTCTGGGTGGCACATTGCTCATTCAGAAAAATGTCTGTAGAGGAACACTCTTCTGATATATTACACTCCTTGGTTCATCATTTAAAACTTGAGACATCCACCAGCATATACATCTTATTTAAAGTGTCAAAAGAGGGCAAAAAAATTGCACTGACTTAAAAAGCCTTGTTACTTAAACTTCAGGGATCACTGCATCCATTTTCTCTCTTCAGTGTTAACCATTTTTTCCCTATCTCTCTCTCTATTCATTCACTTTTAAATGAGAGTCATAGGAGGGAGAGAATGGGTAAGCACTTTTTAAACAATGTTTAAACCCAAATTTTTAGGAAAAAAATAAAATTATTATTTGTCCAGGTTTAAATGAGGCAACCTAGAAGTATCTATATTCTTAGGAGCATTTTCTTTGCAGTTAACATTTTTGCAAAATATTGTTATTCAGGTGGGTGAGGCTTAAAAAGCAATTGAAATTTCTCACTTTTGTAGAGAAACTCAATAAAACTATTAAAGTCTGTAGGGAGGTTCTTGGAGTTTAAAAATTACAGAATCGATCTTTTTTTGTCACTCTTTAGGAATTTGTTATGGGATAAATCACTAAAGAACATGACTATCATTTGGGTGAGTAGAGGCTCAGTATCATTGCTTACTTTTTATGCTCTTATGTGTGGTTCTGATAGAATGAATGGTCATCTCCTAATTGTGATGGAGTGCCCTTTTCTGAATGACTCTCTTTTAACTTATTTTGATAGTGGAATTGTCACCACTTGAGATTTATTCTTTCAGTGGTTCTCTAACTCTGCTGGACTCTGATTCCCCCAGAGAAGCTTTTTAACAACAAAGATGCCCAAAGCCCACATGCAGAAGAGTCTGTTTGCAAGTAGTTGGGATAAAGCATTGATTTCTGCAGTTTTATCCACTTCTTACTTGATTCTGAGAGACTTAGTTTGGGAAACACTGAGTTCAAGTGATTCTTCAGTGGATTCATGTAAAATAGAGATGCCCCTAGGAGATAAGATATTATCATACATTAATGTCCTAGACTGAAGTTTTGTTTTGTTTTTCTAATTTGTTTCTGCCCCATAGGATGACCCTCTTTGAACATCACCAGTGTTGTGCTGACAAAGTGGGAAGGAGGGGCTGTAAGTTAGGGGATTGGATAGAAAAAGCCTTGGTTTATAGCATTTGCCTATTTCTATGGTGTGAATTCTTTATTATGACCCATTTCCCACTACTAATGGATTAACAACCATCTCATAAAGTTTCTAAATATTTACCAATTACCTCTCGTGAGCTGATGACATGAGGCTCCTGCACACCACTGAGACGGTAACTATTTTTGAGAAAGAAAGAAGGTAGGTTCCGAGGATATGGCCCAGGGCCAGTAGAGTATGGCTGGGTGTGACAGTCTGGTAAGGACATCCAGGAAAGGGTTCTGTTCAAAAGCCAACAAACAAAAGATATAAGAAAGGAGAAGTCTGTTTAAAAGTTCAGCAGGGTTTTATTTGGGATGCAGTTTTTGGACCTAGTAAAAAAGCTGTATGGATGAGAAAAATCCAGGAAGATGGCTGAGGTCAGGTTTCGGGTTAATGACAACACGTAGGCAGCCCAAACAAGAGGTATCTCAGAAAAGAGGAGATGAGCCACTAATCAGAAACCTAACAGGTTCACATAAAATCAAGCAGTAGATCAGTCAAGGTGTCAAAGCCAGATGTAGATAACATGTCTTAGAGAGTGGCAAGCGGAGAGAAGACAATTTGTGGGTAAGGTTGAAAACCAAGTCAGGACAAATATCAGGAGTGTTGGTACTGATTACCTTGCTACATTTAAGCAGCATTGGGAGCAAAGGAGGCTCTTAATAGACACCACTGAAAGACAGTAATTGACACCACTGAAAGACAGAGATTTAAAAGGGAACCTCAAATTATTCTAATTAGAGTGAAGACTTGCTAAACTATCTATGTGATGTCAAATAGTGCCATGGATGTTAACTTCCTGACAGATACTGTGGGAAACTCTTCCTTGCTAGTGTCCTTACTTACAAGCCACATTCCAATTGAAGGGTTTCTTTCTCAAATACAACAATATCAAAAATGGCTACCAGCTTTCTGAAATGTTAGTAGGTTCTGATTTTTCTGGCAGTAGGCAGTGATCTTCATATTATATATTTCCCTTACGCTCACAGTGGCAGACAATTGGAGTACTCATGAGCTTTTGTTCTATCATCTAAAAGTCACTTGTAGAACAGGAAGAATTATTGCTTTAACCACTTCCCAACCCCTTCAAGATGGAAGAGTGGTCTCTCTTATCCCAAGTAAAAAAATAGAATGATCAATGATTCAGTAGTATCTTAAGAGTACTATGGGGGTTCATGAAGATATCGGAAGGATGACCAGTTTGCTTTTTCTAAAATAATAGTTGACATAACTATACACAAAACTAATATAATATGTTAAGATAAAGACAATATTTCAAGAAATAATTTGTCTCTCTGTTATAATGACAAGAACCTTATATAATGAATTACAAAGAAAAGGAAATAGAGCTGACTTATTCCCACAGAAACAAATTCTGAATGAATAACCTTATTATAAATGTATATTCATTTTGCCTATTTGATTTTGTCCCAATTATTTCTCACTCTGACTCTTTTTGCAATACAATCAAGTATAAAGATTTAAAGAAAGATAGAACTGTATGTGAGCTGCATCCCCAAACCAAATTGACTCATGAAAGGTGATAAAAAGAATTGATACCACAGAATGAAGAGAAAAATGCTATTTACACGTGCCAGTCTTGAGGGTATCAGATCAAAAGCCAATTAATAAGAAAAGAAAATAAGCAACTAAAAAGTTACCTGGAGATATTAAGGCAGATTATTTTACTTCATATATTTCAAGAACATAATTTCTTTTCCATGGCACTCCTCTACCCTTTAATTTGGACCCTACATAAGTTAAATTGTATAGTTTAATGCAAGGGTATTAAATTGTATAATTCAATCTATAATTAAGTATAAATTTAATAAATATATATGTAGTAAAAGGGCGGAGTATAATGCAATCTTCAGTGCATAATTTAAGAATAATCAGAAACAGCATAGTACAAAAGTGTTTTTATTTGTCTGATCATTGATAATAATAAACAATAATATGAAAGGTAAAAACTGTGATCTGAAAAAAAGATTATAATTATACCTATCATGAAGATCAAGATAATTTAGCTCTATGCTTTTTGGTAACCAGAGAAAACAGAAAATGTTATTGATTTTATGATTATTTCTCATTTCTAATGAAATGAGAAAGCAAACCACATTTTCCAGGAAATAAAATATTTTCTCTTTGGACTCTACATTGATTTGTATAGAGATACTAAGTAATGCCACATTCAAGGTCCTCAATAATTTATGGTAAATGTAGTATACACATCATGGTGATTCCACCTGAAATGCAGCATATATAATTCATAAAAGTGGCTTTGAATTTGTTCAATGGATCTTCAAATCCACAGAAGTCAAATTTCCTGGTAAGTATCAAAATTATGTTGGAAAATAATCTCCAATTTCTTCATCCTTAATAAATTATCCAATTACAAAAAAAAAGTATTTGTAAATGATCTTAGTATATGAGAACCAATGTGTGTAAGAATAGCATCTTTTGATAATGTTTTATGACAGGAATGAAAAGAGAGCTTTACCTTCTCTCCAGGTTGTCCTATGAAAAATCTACCTACTTTTCCAGAAAAGTTATGAAAAAAATTTCCAAAACCATTAGAAATGATGTTTAAATATACCAGGGAATTTGTATGTAAGTTAAAGGAAATAATGTTTCAATCACGGTATTTTACAATGAAAGCCTTAGATTAAATCTAAGGAAGAGACCTTTATCTCTTGGCAAACATTATTTGGTTTTTCCCCAGAAATATGTTAGAGAGATAATTTTTTTATGTCCAGAATGGCATAATTGTCACTTAAATTAATTTTCTCAAGAACACAATAAATAAAAAGTACAAAGAATGAGATAAATTCAGTTGTTTTATGAATAGCATTTGCAGTTGCTTAAGATATAGGATTTCTCTGAAAAATTACATAAAGAAAAAACAACTCTAGATAATGGCTCTACTGTTTCTATAGTTTCTAAGTACTACCTTTTAAAGTTATTGCTCAAATGTAGATATTTAATTATTTGAAAGGTAAAGACAGAATTCCCTACTCTAAAACAGGAAAAAAATGAAAATTCTTAGAAAATCTGAAACTTTGTTAGACACAATCTCTGAATCTCTGAGAGACGAAAGATGAGTTTGTATCAGTTTGGAAGTCATTTTATAAAAATCTCTTTGGGTCTGTGCTGCATAGAAGAAACAATAAGTATAGCTCAACCTTGGAGTGATAAATGACAGTTGAGTTTTTTACAGGATTGAACAGTTTAAATTCCAGTCATTAATAAGTGAAGGCCACTGCCAAATAATAACAATAAATGTGAATACAATAGCAACAGCACAAATAAATGAGTTCTTGGAAGAAATAATTCTGTGAGCAGATGCTAAATCAGCAGTGATTACGGTCTTGCAAGGGTATATCAACACTTCTTTTCATGTTACTCTAATATCCTGAACAATGGCATTATATATCGAAAAGTAAAAGAGTAAGCTAAAAACATATTTTAAAACAAACAACAAAAAGTCCCAAACTCTGAAATCCAACTCTTTTAATGAAAAATAAATTCAACTGACTAAAACTGATCCAAATTTTACTATTATTCTACTAGTGTATGTGTGAGATCAAAAGCGCATACATAGTCCAAAAAAAAAAAAAATTGTGTAGTCCTATATGAATGGAAACTTGACCCACTGACAGCCAATCAGCAGCATTGAGATTAGAATTTTGCTTTCAAAATGGCCCATAAAATTGTTATGGACTTACATTTGCAAATACCACAATCTAGGGGACTGTTGACATTCTTGTGATGAACAATGGAGTTGGTTTTTATGAAGGACCCAGTTTGGAGGTTCTGAAGCCTCTGAGAATGGGGGATGAGGGGAAAATGAAGAATGAGAAGGTGTGGACTGACGGGCTTCTCCCTTTGGAGGAGATTATACTTTCCTGAGATTATACTTTAACTGTTTAAAGGCCACTGGATCTCCTTGCCATTTTTCTTTTATTGCTCCACAGTTTCTGGGACTTTTTTGGACCTCCCACTAATGAAGCTAATTTCCTGTGTTCAAATACATATAAACACATGCATTAGGCATATAGAAATTGAAAGGAATGAGAGTTATGGAGAGTGCTTGTGCATTATTCCAGTTATCTATTCTATAGCAAGCTATCGAAAAGCTTAGCGGCTTAAAATGGTCATTTGTTTTGTTACAAATCTTCAGTTTGGACGGGTCTCTGTGGAAATGTTCATCTCAGCTCCACGAGGCTTCAGCTGGGTTTTCTTAACCATGGCTGGAGGATCCACTTCCAAAACGGCTCACTCACAAGGCTGGGAAGTTGTCACTATGGTCAGTTGGGAGGTCTATGAAGACTATTGGCTGGGGGCTATTTCTTATAGCCTGAGCTTCTCCATAAGTGCTGCCTTTACTTTTTCAACAGATAGGTTCAGAAAGTTAGTGTTCCAACGGATAGGAGGTAGAAGTTGCCATCTCTCATAGATCTGAAAATTGGCACAGGCCAACTTTTACCATAGTCTTGTTGTTGAACACTCAGAACCCAAGGAAAAGGAATATCGACTCTACTTCTCTTTGGGAAAAGCATGAAAAAAATTGTGGCCTCCTTAAATCACCACAGATGTTTTGTGTCAGATTTGGAATCTCAAAATATAAATATGCTTCTGTCCATATGCAAAGCTACAGTAGGTGGCCGTCAACACTGTGTGATTTTTTTTTACATTCAAATTAATTTTCACAATAGCCTCCCAGAGTACCTAAAGTTTTGTCACTGAATTTTAGAGGTAAAACTTATCTCTGCCTGATTCCTTCATTTTAACAATGAGAAGGAAGAAAAAAAAAAAAAAAGGAAACTTGCATGTTAAATGCAGTCAATAGCAAATTTCGGTTGGAACTCTGACATCTAAGAGGGTTCCTTCTTCCATCTTTGGACTTCAGAAAATTCTCGTTACCACATACACAGGAAACCTAGGAAATCTTAACATCACATCAGAAGGTAAATTTACTAGACTGACTAGTTGTTCCCAATGAGTGAAGAACTCTGAGGGAATGAAGTATATACATTTGGAAGGTGGGAGAAATCTTACAAAGATTGAAGACACATGCAAATACTTTGTGGCTAGGAAGTGGGCTTAGATGGGAGATAGAATTAATGAGGTAGAAATAGAAGGAAACATATGGACACTCGGTGATTTAAATGTACAAAAAAGAGAAGTAGAAAATGAGTTTTGTGGAAAATTCTTAGGTTTCACCCTGAGGACAAAAAGAAAGGATTTAACAGGTTTTAGTTTCATTCAAGCACTAACAAGACTAAAAGTATAATTACGATATTTTGATCTGTAAATATATAAAAATGACAGTTATTTTGCATATGAAAGCATAAAAATGATCTGAATTATGCTTTGTTGAAGAATAATGAGGGATGTCTTAAATATCACATAAGCCCATCTAAATGGCTTTTACACAGCATCTTTCTTTATTCAATTCTAGAAGATATTTTAAAACTGCTTGAAATTGATTAGGCCATCTTTGGTTCCCTAACATAATAAAGCTTAGAAAATAGCTTTCACTGAGCTGCAGTATATTGTAATTTAAATTGAGTGATTTTCTAGCCGAGTCAGGTAAACGATGAGCCAAACTACAGTATGGCCTTAGGTGAACCTATTCTAAGAACAAGCAACTTATGTTTTAACTTGTTTTAGCAGATAAAACACAGGGGATACCGTTTATTAACCTTGTTTTCTGCAGGCAGAGGCTTTGTATGTTGTGGTCATCTGTGTGGTTGGATTGAATTGACCAATTTAGGCAAACTGACCGGTCATCTCAGAGCTAGGGATGCGTGACCAGACTTAATTATAATTTAGATGTAGATGTCAGGCCTTGCCTTGCCTTGCCTCCCTTCCCTTCCCTTCCCTTCCCTTCCCTTCCCTTCCCTTCCCTTCCCTTCTCTTCCCTTCCCTTCCCTCTTTCCCTTCCCTTCCCTTCCTTCTTTCAGAAAAGTAGCGGTGATCTGCCACTATGTATTACAAAAACAGGGAGTGAGTCAATCAATACACTCAACTATTTTTCTCTGAATAGAATACAAATAACCTATGTTATACACACTGTCTATAATAGTTACATAATCATGACAAGTATATCTAAAAATAGCTACTGAAATATGTCAGGACAGTTAGCTGAAAATAATAGACACTGGGTTTTGCTGATTTAAGCAAAATTGAGGTTTATTCAAAGGAAGTTCCAAAAAATGCCAGAAATCCAAGCTCAGAGAATTGATTGCCAGTGATGAAGCCTCAAAACCCTGCCATGCGGCTGGTGCAGTGGTGGTCTAGTGGCTATCACTGGGCTCATCTTCCACAGCTTGCACCACTGACCACCAGCATGGAACTAGAAAGGTTGCCGAAGCTTGCCACATAACAACCAAATTCTTGTGGTTTCTAGCTTTTGTCTGACCAGGCACAGCTCATGGGTGGAGCCAAAATGTCTTAGCTCAGGGTGCCATAATAATGTCATAGGTGGGGTGGCTTAGTGAGTGGACATTGAATTTCCTACAATTATAGAGGCTGGAAAGTTCAATACTAATGTTCAACCGTGTTTAATTTCTATTAAGGGTCTCTTCCTGTCTTACAGATGGCTGCCTTCTTGTTATGTCTTTACATGGTACAAAGAGGGAGGGCTCTGTTCTCTTCTTATCAGGTCACTAATCCCATCATGGAGGCTTCACCCATATGACCACATCTAAATGTAATTAGTTTCCCAAAGGCCCCACCTTCAAATATCATAACACTGGGGTTTAGGGGTTTAACATACGGATTTTGGTGAAGTGCAAACCTTTAGTCCATAGCACAAGGTTCCCTGACATCAGATCATTTGCATTTGTGATTTAGAGAATGTACTGAACACTTGGCAACTCTGAAAGGAGGTAGGTAATAAATATTTTGACTTCATTCTTCATCTTTCTTCCTCTTAGATCTAATGTTGGAGCTTCCCACCAGCCCTAAGCCCCTGAGAGCACAGGAGTCCTTTTTTGTGAGAGTCCCTATTAGCTAAGTGTTTCTATATATTTATAATATTTATATAAATCAATGTATTGTGTTATATTTATATTAATTATCTATACACCTATATTTATATTTATATATGTATATATAATTAATAACTGATTCCTCACGTTCACTGAATTCTGAACTCCTGTTTCCACAAAATGTGCAATTTTTTTTGAGTAGACGTATATAGTATCAGACCCAGGCTTTCAGTCACACTGGCCCTGATATTTTACAAGTCCCCAAGCCTTAGGGTCTAGGCTATGAGGGCATCTATTTCATATTCTCCCCAGTTTGAACATATCTTTGTCCAAGTACCTCCCCCACTGCGGGTCTAGCTAGACCTCAGCCAATCCAATTCTGCGCCTGCCTCAAACTCACTCTTAATATTCAGATGGTATCTAGAGATTGGATAGAGATGGGCATGAGTCTTCATGTCAAAAGGGCTTTAGAACTCTTTTCCGGCCTGAAGGAGAAATAGTTATGGCCTAAAATGATCACATCCTTTGAAGGCATTTCTTCACCATCATATAATAAGAAATTATGGAATTTTCCCAGCTATGGGAATTTGAATTATTTGGGCTGGGGTCGGGAGTACTATCAATATTGTGCCAACAGAAATGATAACAAAAATTTAACAAATTTTTCAGTATTTTAAAATCATATGTAGAATTTTGATTCCCAAACTATATGTTTTATATTCTAAGTGGAAGTTTGTGATATTATTTTAAAAATGTCTTAACTGGATAATGAAGCAGAACAACCTAATTTCAACTCATTTAATATCCATTAAGACATCACAAAGTACTTACTGATTTTTAAAAGAAAAATGAGAGAAAACAAGAATTGATTGGCTATTCACCCAAAACTTTGTTAAACAGAGATGTAATTTAAATAGATTTTGAAAAAACTCTTAATTAGACTTAATTGACTAGTAAGACAACATCTATGGAAACCTAGTATATCAATATTTGAGAAAAAATAAACTCTATTAACTCTCCATAATCAAAACAAACACAAGATGCTCAATTAACATTGGTTTCTTGCAAAGCATATTCTGACTGGTAATTTTTCTCCTGTTTTAGAACCACTTATTTTCTTTATTTTTTATTTTTATTTTTTTTTTANGATGCTCAATTAACATTGGTTTCTTGCAAAGCATATTCTGACTGGTAATTTTTCTCCTGTTTTAGAATACCATTTATTTTCTTTATTTTTTATTTTTATTTTTTTTTTATTTATTTATTTGACAGAGACAGAGACAGCCAGTGAGAGAGGGAACACAAGCAGGGGGAGTGGGAGAGGAAGAAGCAGGCTCATAGCAGAGGAGCCTGATGTGGGGCTCGATCCCATAATGCGGGATCACGCCCTGAGCAGAAGGCAGACGCTTAACCGCTGTGCCACCCAGGCGCCCCAAGAATACCATTTATTTTCTTAAGACCAACATTCCATTGTCATCAGGGACCTCCTGGCCTAAGTGAGGGCTGCATGTAGGCCTGTGGAATAAGTAGAGGTCGTATGTAAGCACATTGAGGAAGGGTACTTGACTGGGAGTAAGTTGAATTCAGGTCCCAGACCTGCCACTAACAGCTGTTTGATCTTGGCCCGGAGCTTTAACTTTTCTATTCCTTGATTTCCTTAAATGAAAAGTAATGACATCAGGTAATTCCTGAGGAATAAAAGGACAAGCATGCTCTGTCCACTATGAAACAGTCACAAACCTAACATTTATTTAAATGCATTCTTTAGTTTTCACCCATTGATTCGATAATTTTATATTCCCTTCTATAGCTTCTTCTCTCATTCTGAAAATGTATTATGCACTGAGGATACAAAGTTCCATAATAAAAAGAAAGTCAGGTATGCTAGATAAAAGTTGCACAATAAAATCATTATTCAAATATGAAATAAAATAAAATGTACCATGATTTTAACAATTGATAGATTGTCAGAAAAGAGAATCCATATGCCATTAATTCTAGGATTCTCAACAAGGGACTTAGGAAGTACAACACTGGACACTTTGCAAAGGCTGTGTAATTCTGTAACATAAAGTGTCTTGAACTGAGTCACATTTATAAAAGTAGGAAAACAAAAANGACACTTTGCAAAGGCTGTGTAATTCTGTAACATAAAGTGTCTTGAACTGAGTCACATTTATAAAAGTAGGATAACATAANGGAAAACAAAAACATCTTTTTTTTTTAAAGATTTTATTTATTTTATTCGACAGAGATAGAGACAGCCAGCAAGAGAGGGAACACAAGCAGGAGGAGTGGGAGAGGAAGAAGCAGGCTCACAGCGGAGGAGCCTCATGTGGGGCTCAATCCCATAACACCGGGATCACGCCCTCAGCCAAAGGCAGATGCTTAACCGCTGTGCCACCCAGGTGCCCCAAACATCTTTTTTTTTTTTTTTTAATCTCGCCTCATTGGCAATCTATGGGTAAATAACAAAGACTTGATTACCATGGCAGACCAAAATTTAGCCCTTAACAAATCGTAATTGTTTCAAAGAGGGAAATACAGAGTAGGGGATAAAGAGTATTGAAGAAATAGAGTGGCTCATTTTATACAGAGCAGAACAGAAATGCTGACTAGACTCAAAGGAGTAAGTAAAATAAGTATATTAAGTTACAAAGGAAACAAGTGAATAACTAAACATACTACTATAACAAACATTAGGAAAAAGAAAGAGAAGGAATACATAGAGGATGTTGAATGAGATTATTGATTATTTTGAAATATGGGGGAAATGCTCAGAAGCACTGAAAATATAACTAGCCTGAAGAAAGATTGATTCTTGGGAATAGAAGGAAGAATGGAAAAGAGTCAGGCTGGAGACTGTTGCGTTTCATCTTGTTTTTCAGACTTAATAGAATTATGATCTTTTAAAAACTCTGAATAGAGTATCTTGTGTATATATGTATGTATATATTTTCTATACAGACTCTTTTTTTTTTAAAGATTTATTTGTTTATTTTAGAGAGAGAGAGAGAGGGTGAGGGAGAAGAAAGAAGGAAAAGGAGAGGGAAAGGGTCTTGAGCAGACTCCGTTTTGAGTGCTGAGCTCCACGCAGGGTCCCATCTCCTGACCCTGAGATCACTACCTGAGGTAAAACCAAGAGTCCGACACTTAACCAACGGTGCCATCCAGGCACCCCTCTATATAGACTCTTTATCTATCTATCTATCATCTATCTATCTATCTATCATCTATCTATCTGTCTGCCTACCTATCTACCTACCTATCTCTCTACTTGTCCCTAGGTGGTAGGTAGACATTCTCAGAGAAGGTGTTACTTGAGCTGAATTTTAAAGGAAAAAAAAAAAAGAGGTACATTAGACAAATCAAGAAGGACTAGAGTTATCCTAATCTAACTATAGAACTCTAATGGATCATGGATGTCTTTTGGTTCAAATATAAAGTTCATTAATGGTTGATTTAAAGGGACTCTGCCTTAAGACAAGACATTCTTTAAAAAAAAAAAGGAACAACTGCATTTTCCTTAAATATAAAAATTAGCATAACATTTAAATCAATATTCTGCTATGGAGAAGACAGAGAGCAAGCCAGAGTCTGGGACCCTTGGCGAGGGAATAACTTCAGCAGTGTGGGCTGAGTAGCATTTTCAGAAGGTGAAGAAACTTTCAAAATCCTTGACAATCTAAGTTTGGGGGTATTAAGGCTCTAGTTTAGAGAGTTCTCAATGGAGACAGTTCTTGACACCAGATGAGACTGGAGTTCTCTCCATGAGTGGTTTTGAAAGGAAATACAAATATTTAAAACACTCAGAGTCCAGCTTACAGATAAATAGACTGACAGGAACCAACATTATTTTTCAGGCGTCCTATACCATTGGCTTGGATTGAGGCTGTCATGCCAGTGGGGAAACAATGGCAGAGAATCCAGTGCCTGCTTGAGCACAGTGAAACTCATCCTTGGATCATCCATCAGTGTGTGCTACAGTTAGTGATCACTTGACATTGGAGCAAATTTGCGAGACCAAATGAATTGAATCTAGAATTCAATATTTGGTCATTCTAGCATTCTAATACATAGGATAGCTGAGTATTTCTGAAAAGTTGTATATCACAGAAAGATAAGAAATAAGTCCATGAAAAACCATGAGCTACAAAAACAATGTGTGAGCAAATAATTTAGTAAGTCTTAAATTTAATTCTAAACAATTATTTTGCTTTATGTTGAAGAATAATGATAGCATACTCATACCAAAATCTAAGCAAATAAGCAACTGTGAAAGTATGTTTGCATTCTAGTTTTCTAATTAGGGAAAGAGAAAGTATAGATATGTATCAGGTCTTGTTTAATAAATATGCTAGAAATATGAAAGTAGTCATCGCATTACAATTCTATACATACATTTTAAACCATTAAAGGAAAAATGTTCAATATACTAAAGTTAAAATGGGATTTTGAGTGGCGATAAGAGAGTCATTTAATAATAACAAATGTTATCATCCAGTAGGAACACATTAGTCACAAATACTGAAGCACCTAATAAAAAATAGCATAAGATATTTTAATAGTTTTAAATTTAATTTAAAATATATAGTAAGACATGAAAATGTTTGACAAATCAGAATCATTGAGGAAGACTTCAATTCAACCCTCTCAGCAGTTTTAAGATTAAGAAACCATGCTAAATGGCTAACAGAGGGGCAGAAAGTCTGATACAACGTACACTTTCCTTCAGAGAGGGATAATTTCTAAAAGACAACCTAATATAGGCAGGATGGTTATAGATACACAGACAAAATGGCTAGTAAACATTTTAATAGAGGTACAGAAGAATCACTCATCAAGGAAATGTCTTTTTAAAAAACTTTAAATTCATTGTCAAATGTTAAAAAATGTGATAATACCCAGTGTTGCTGAGGATGCAGGAGAATAACATCGGTAGAGTGGGGCCGTAATTAGTAAAGCCTTTTAGAAGCAATTTGCCCATACGTACCAAAGTTAAAAACATTCAATTTTTGAACAGGAGTTTCAGTCACATGATTCTATCCCAATGGTACATTTGTGGGTTTGTTTGAAGACGCTCCTGCAGCATTGTTTGTAAGAGTGAAAACTTGGAAATATTATAAATATCCATCAACAGGAAAATATTTAAATACTTTAGACAATTTTTTTAAAGATTATTTTTTAGATTTTATTTATTTATTTGACAGAGAGTGGCAGCCAGCGAGAGAGGGAACACAAGCAGGGAGAGTGGGAGAGGAAGAAGCAGGCTTCCAGCATAAGAGCCTGACGTGGGGCTCCATCCCATAACACCGGGATCACGCCCTGAGCCGAAGGCAGACGCTTAAGGACTGAGCCACCCAGGCGCCCCTAAATACTTTAAACAATTATGGTACCTTCATAATTAGTTAAACCTACCAGTACTGACATGAATATATTGCTAAGATATATGTTTAAGCAAAAGAAAATATAGCATTTACAGGAAAAATAATATTTTCCTGTAAATGCCTAGAAAAATGACTTAATGTCTAGACATTGAATTCTTAACTTTAGAAATTTCTGAGGGGATAGAAAAGCAATAAGGAAGAAGCTAATGAGCAACGTTCATGTTTTTCTGTGCATATTTTTCAGAAAGGATGTATTAGTGTTCCATTTGTGAAATTAAAAAATATCCAGAGCAGGCTGGAGAAGTGTTTACTTCATTTACAATTCAGATAATTGAATTATTAGTTTGAGTAGTTACCGAACTAGTGAGTGGAATGGCCATGGTATGATTTCAGGAAGGTTCATTTCAAGACCTATTTTTTTTGCTGTTTTTTGTTTTTAATCATTGAAAGCCTTAAAGATATAAGGATTTATTAATTTATATTTTTTCTCACACTTTTCCTTTTCCATTAATTAGACGCCTTTGCTTCATCAGATTCCAAAGGTATCAATGTACCAGACTGAATTTTGACCAAATGGTACATGTCAGCACTTTTGCAGAGTTGTCTCTATGTTCAATTTAATATGATAGCAAGTTGTCATTCTGCCTTATGGTCCACATCATTTGCATATGGGGGAAGTATAATTATGCCTGGTGAGCATCCATTGAAAAGAAAACATTGAATTGTTTTCAACTCATTTCTTTTAAGATGTTACATGTTACAAAGATGTCAATCATATGCATTTTCTTATTTTACAAATGTTACACAGTCTGAACTGTTCATTCTGCCAATAATTTGAGGTAATTAGGATTTTATTGTATATTAGTTGAAATAAATGAGGTTTACAAGTCATTTGATAAAAATGTGAACATCATAAAGGAAAATAATCCAGTCATGTAACTGTAAAATCTAAAGGCTGTTTTGTCTGCAGAATTATTTGGAAATAGATCTATTATTACTTTATAAAAATCTGGAGGTATTCATGATTGATGGAGAAGAAAAAACACTATCTCTGTTAGGGACACATACATAGACCTGGTGTTCTGATTGAATCGAAATATTATTCCTGGCATACAGCCTCGTCTATTCCCTGATGGTTTTATAGCTCGGGCTTCATTGGTCTTCTGTTGTTGAACTACATCATTTGCTAAATATATCATTAGAATTTGGAGTACTTGGCAACTTAGCAAATTCTAGACTAATTGCTCAGATCTGATCCTAGATCAGATCATCATAAATAGGAATTATTCATCTCTTTAATCATCTAAACAAATTCTTCCCCTCTAGGCAACTTTAGGAGTCATCTCAGGATCACAAAGCTCATTCCAATGTCTAAGTTTGGGATTTTATTACTGGAAAGGTGGTACTGTGTGCGTGTGTGTGTGTGTGTGCGTGCGTGGGCACACACGCACACTCACGGAGTCATATGTCCATGAGCTTGTATGTGACAAATATGAAAAGAGAAAAGGAGATCACAAAAAAGAAGACTGCTTTCAGAATTGTTTCTTATTTTCAAGATGAAGAATCTCTGGGAAGACAGTTTTAGGGTAGGCAGTTAGTCTTACTCTCTGTACTTTTCTCTTTAATTACTTTGAAGAGTGCAATACTTTGCCTTGGTTGCCTCCGTTTTCATGGATTGTTTAAGACTTAACTTGGAGGATGGAATAAGTTAGTAGAATCCTCTTGGACTTTTTGTCAGGCTGAGAAGTAATGTCTGGGAAATTTATTTGCTCCTCCCTGAATGCCATCTAATGACTGAAATCTGGTAATTTTCAGAGATAAACCACCAGGAAATTTCAAGAGATGATGAAAATAGAATGGCAATAACTACCATTCTTGGGTGACCTCCAAAACAAGTTTGTCTATTATTTCTGCTAGCGTTATTAAGACTTAGACCTAGGAATCTCTGCCTAAGGCTGTGGTGGTATTATCAGTGATAGTAGCACTAAGCATCCTTCCACTTCCAACCAGAAACAGCGCTCCGTGCACCGAAATTGTGAAGATAATCTGTTCATATCAAAAGCCGGACAAAAAGCGGAAACTCATCTAAATACCCAATGACAAGCATTTTAAATGGGTAATTAGAAATATATCCCTATGAAGCATAGAGTGACATCATTGAAAATATTGAAGTAAATTTATTGACATTCACACTGTGTAGTGGAAGGAAAAGCATTTGTTACAGAGCAATTTGTGAAACTAATTACAGTCTAGTTTTTCTAAGAGTAAGATATCTGTGAGTGACTTCTTTACCGTAAAAAAAGTGAGTCTGAAAGTAATGCCATTTATGTTTATTGGGAGATTGGAAGCTCTGCAGATGCCAGGGAAACTTTCTTATTAGCTATTGCTTCCCAAACATCTACCACAGTATCTGGCACATAAAATATGTTCAGTTCATATTTAAATAATTAATTAAATAATCAAATAATTGTAAAGCAAATATTTCAATGACTACCAAGGAATATTTGGTTAATAAATGGGAGACATTATTACTCTAATGTATGTTAAGAAGCAGAACTAGAGTAACAACTTGTAATTATTAGCGTCGACCTGTCCAACTCTGTAGCTTGCACATACAGCGCCGTATGGCAATTACATGGGGTCAAATAATTGAAAGGACCCATGAGACGCCATATGAGGCTTTAATAAAAATGAAGAATACAGTACAACAGGAGAAAAAAAGCACAGGCAAATATCAGAAAGTCCAAGATGCCCAGGCACAGCTCAAGGGACATTTCTTAGTAACACAGGAAACACTTTATTTTCAGATCATGAACCTGAAAGAAACATGCAAGTTACTTTCATCTCGCAGGAGCCAAAACACTGGTGAACATAGCTCAGTCCAAGCTGTGTAACCATATAAATCAGGTGCAAATTATCAACCTACACATGTTCAATAAACAATATAAATGGAGCTGATATAGGGCCCCTCCCAAGGGGGTTCGGTCTTTACAAAATTACATTCTAAATCACTAGCTAATAACTTTTGTCTCTGTCTTGGCCAGTGGTCCCGGATATTGGTGGAGATATGCATAAAGCTACCCAAGCTGCCTTCAAAATAGCTTATTCTTACTCAGCGCTTTCACAGGAATTTGAAAAAGTCACCCTCATGCTGTAATCTAAAGAAGAGAAAACTTCCCCATCAGGAAACACAGCTCCAGAGACACATAGTTTGAGAAATGAATGTGAGCTGCCCACTTGTCCGTGCTTATTCCTAATGGTAGTTGCTCTTGTGCAGGACACAAATTGTGTACTGGTTTTTGGTGGACAGGAAATTAGAAAAGTGCAGAGGAACATAATCTGGACCCTCGACTTTTCCGCCGGTACCACCCATGCACTAGGGGACAGATTCAGGTGTGGGCAAGAGTCAGAGGCTCAGACTAGCATTTGTATTTGGTAAATTGAGATTTTGGTGACATCCATTCCTGAGTTTTCTGAATAGTTGATATCAAAGAGGTTTAAACTATCCTAGTAAGAAGGTTGAGCCTAATAAGAAGGAATGTGGGAATATTAGTGGGTGGAGAACAAGGCAAGCTGGCAATGTCTCAATGGTAAACAATGACAAAATATTTAGTGTGTAAATAAACAAATGATTATTGCAAGTCCCACCGGCCACTCTGTATTCAGAGGCAGGACATGTGATTCTGGAAGGCTTGTAAGAATGAGACAAGGTCTTGATTTTGTGACAACTTGATGCCAAGGAGGTTCGAGGCAGTGGTTCAAATGCAGAAGAGGCAGAGCTCCAAGTAGCAGAACTATAGTTTAAAGTGAGCGCTTAGTTCCAGCCACAAGGCACTTGTCAAGTGACCAAGCTGGAGGCAACAGAATGCAGAGAGATAGTAACCACAAGCCCTCTGATTCTTGCTTAGTCATCCTGGAAAACTTGCTTTTTAAAATCCAGCCTAATCGGGGCGCCTGGGTGGCTCAGTCGGTTAAGCGTCTGCCTTTGGCTCAAGTCATGGTCCCAGGGTCCTGGAATTGAGCCCCATGTCAGGCTCTCTGCTCAGCAGGAGCCTGCTTCTTCCTCTCCCTGCCGCTCCCCCTGCTTGTGCTGTCTCTCTCTCTCTCTCTCTCTCTCTCTCTCTCGATCTGTGTCAAATAAATAAAATTAAAAAAAAAAAACTGCTTTAAATCCAGCCTAATTAAAATGACATTGGGACACAAAATAGCATAACAAATGAGAGCCAAATTCTGGTGCCAGAGAGTCTGATTCAAATCCTGACTCTGATTTATCATCCTTGGGACCTTGGACATCTTATTAGTTTTAAACCTATGCTTTGTTTTGTTTCCTCATCTGTAATCTGAAGAAGAGAAAGCTTCCCCATTAGGAAACACAGCTCCAGAGACACATAGTTTGAGAAATGAATGTGAGCTGCCCACTTGTCCGTGCTTGTTCCTAATGGTAGTTGCTTTTGTGCGATATGACCAGGCCAGCTGTCTCTACTCCACTGTAGCTGGTAATGGGTCAGAATAAACCTTTTCCCTTCATTAAGCCCCATGCTGACCAATTTCTATCAGTAACTCTCATTTAATGCTACACTTCCGGTCTCCTGCTGGCCTCTCTGGCTTCTAAGCCACAAAAGATTTTCCTTTTTATGGATTTTGTGCAGTAGATCTTTTGCGACTGATGTTTAGCTTACGTCCTTGACCATATCAACTGGACTTTTAAGGTTCATGCAGGCAGGAATCACATTTATTTTACTTGCCAGTGGGTACTTGATATCTAACTAGCACCTGGAACATAGTAGAACGTCAGCCAGTGGTTTGTTCAAAGAAGGAAGGATTCACCATCACCACGCAGACATGGCCTTTGATTATTTTCCTATGGTATTAACCTCTGGTTCCCTTCTCTGATGCTATCCATGGCTCAATCCCTTTGTTACCTGTCTTCAGGTCTCTAAGTTAGTATCTTACTCCAAATCAGTCCCTAAAATTCAACCTAGCAGAGTTTCCCAGTTTGGGACCTATGAGTGGGACCTGAACATGAGGAGTACTGAGTTATCAGCATGAGAATCAAGGAGAGTTATTACACCAAATACCTTCAGAATACACTGTGTACTCAAATAAAATTTATTGCCTCATCTTAGTATGCTGGTTTTATGCCTTGAGCCTATGTCAACATGCATACATAATAAATTTAAGAATAAAATAGACAGTTATTTTGTGGAAAACAATCATGTCACAGAGTAATGTGATATGTTATAGATTATACCCTCCAATAATATCTAAATGACTTAAAGACTTATTTTGTCTTCTTTCATTCACACTAAGTATATCTAACCACCCAAAACCCATCTCAGTACCAGCTGCAAGTTTCAGGATGTGCTACCATTGTCTTATAATAACATGAAGCTGAGAGTGCACTCACAGATTATTTGGTAGATGTGGAAATTGCTTCTAGGAAGATGATCACTTGCCCTAAGACATATTAGAAGAAATATGCAGAGTATGCTGTCTTCGTTATCTTAGAATGCCTCCCTGGGCACCTGCCATCATGAAGGGAAATGCTTAGTCTCCCCTTTGGATACAGAGTGTGTATATCCTTCCAGATCCATTATAATTTACATAGTAATAGTTGGCCACACACCTTGGCAATGAGGTTCTGTCCTTTCCCATGGGGTATATCTTTATGCTTGGTGCTTCAGCTACTCCTGACTCATGTTTGGCCTATTTCCTTTTTTCTTCTAAGTAAAGACACACAATTATTTGTCCTGACATTGTATGTGTTAAATTAGTTGTGATTCTGAATTTAAAAAAAAATTGCTTTCCAGGGGGGATGGATCGTTTACTGCACTTGTAGCAGTGAAGATTGAGAAGGCTTTAATGCATTGGAATTTTCTTTTTATTATGCTATTGAACAAATTACAGAGCTAATGAGATTTACACTAAATGGGAAATCTCTGCATCACCTGCTGTTTTATGGGTCTTAGGGAAAAATTGTTGGTAATTTTTCTCTTTCTGCAATTAGACAAAGTTTTGCTTTTAAACAATATTTTCTCTGAATGTAAAATACAGGCTCACATTATTTCTTCATGGGGAATAAACATGATATGGTAAGTGAAACACATAGTTCGAATCAAGGGTCTCCTTACGTACACTGAAATATTTAATCAAAATAATGTTGTAAGAACTAAGTTTGACGTCAGGCAACATGAGTTCAAATCGCGGCTCTGCTAGTTTTAGCTTTTAAATGGGGCAAATTGCTTAATATCTCAGTCTCCTCAGGTGAAGAATGTCAGTATTTCTGTGAATTATATGTCAGAGTAAACACTGGAAAACAACTAGACCAATGCTTAGAACTTTGTAAAAACTCCACGAACTGCAGTGGTATTGTCAACGTGGTTCCAAACCACCTCCTTAACTAGGTAGTTTTTTTATAGGAAGTTTTAGAACTTGGTTTGGATGGAGACGAACAATCCTGTAGTTTTACAAGAAAATACACGAAACTACCTTTAATCCTTCGTTAGAGACTATCACAAACCATGAAGGTTTAAGAAGAAAAGACAATTAAAATAAGAACCAATGTAGATTTGATGAAAATAACAAATCAGAAACCATGACAATAGCAGGTCAATAAATAAGAAGAGGTTATTTCTAAATCTGATGGTGCAATAGGTTGTGGCAAAGGAAAAAAAAAGATTAAAATAAGAGATGCATATTGCTCGTAATTCACATGGAGAAATTATTTTATTTGGAAATGTATACATTTCTTTTTCTGCTCTCTCAAACTTATCTAAGGCCTTTTGCCGGGTTGCTGAAGTTCCACGGTTGCTCTGAAAGAGAGTTATACCAAACAGGCTCACAAATACATCAGATTTCAAAAGAGATGAAGAGATGGCTATCTTTCTACCCTGGGCACAGCNTTTTTTTTTTTTTTTTTTTTTTTTTTTTGAGTTTCTAAACAATAAAGGAAACTACTTTCTTATTACCTTGAAATATATTTTTGTGGAGCTTTATGAGGGCACCCGGGTTGCCACTGAAATCTATATAAATGATTCAATAAAGATACACAAGAATATAATAGAAGTTCATGTGGTCTGAAAAAGATAAGACACACTACATTAACCTTCTCCATGAGAAATAAGGCAAACATGAACATCTATCTAAATACCTCTGGAATTGTGAGCTCAATGCATTTATAGCATTGGCTGAAAAATATGTTGCTGTTGGAATATGCCCCTTGCTGAGACTTTTCTATCCAAAGCAACTGCCAGTTTTAAGCAGTCCTTGGTCAAGCAGCCATAAAGCAGCAGAGGAAAATAAGTCTGTGAGTTTAAAACCTGCTGTTTGGTACAAAAAATAAAATATGGCATATTCTAAAGTAGTTGTGGTTTTGTCCCGTGAAGCGCCTCTCAGCTCCAGAGACTTGGGGTAGCGATTCATCAAAACGAGTATCAGTGGAACATAGGCATGCCTGAGAATTTTCCTCAGAACAGGACCTGCTGCATCCATCCCTCCCTGTACACTTTCTTCTCCTGCTTTTTAATTTTTTAAATTCCCTTACAGAAGTAAAATCTTTTGATTTTAAGACTTAAAAATGCCTTACCTGCAAATAACCCTAGAAAAGATGTATAAGAAATCTTTTTAAGCATTCATTCAACTACTGCCTATTAAGCCACTTCAATATGTTCTATCAGCCTGGTACCTTACCAAGTCCTGATGATAAAGATAAAAACAATGAGTGCTCAAAAGTAAGTCAAGCAGAGAAAAACAATTATCGTATGATTTCTCTCATCTATGGAACATAAGAACTAGGAAGATCGGTAGGGGAAGAAAGGGATAAAGAAAGGGGGGTAATCAGAAGGGGGAATGAAGCATGAGAGACTATGGACTATGAGAAACAAACTGAGGGCTTCAGAGGGGAGGGGGGTGGGGAATGGGATAGACTGGTGATGGGTAGTAAGGAGGGCACGTATAGCATGGTGCACTGGGTGTTGTACGCAACTAATGAATCATCGAACTTTACACTGGAAACCAGGGATGTACTGTATGGTGACTAACATAGTATAATNTGTTGTACGCAACTAATGAATCATCGAACTTTACATTGGAAACCAGGGATGTACTGTATGGTGACTAACATAGTATAATAAAAAAAACATTTAAAACAAAGTACCTAAAGACTGCAGTAGTTATAAAAAAATAAATGAGCAGATGCAGAAAGATAAGGTTACTTTTCCAATGGGGGTAAGAAAGCAGTGTTATGGCAGTGTAAGGGATCATTTCCAACTTGGGGATGGCAAGAGAAGCTACTTGAAAGAAGCGTCATCTAATGTGAGAGCAGAAAGAAGAGAACTAGTTGAAATAAGAGGGAATGAATGAATAGTGTAGCTCATACAGGGTAGAGTCACTGGGAGGAGGTAGGATCAGCCTTTCATATAAAGAAATTAAGTCCTGTGGGTCCCTGATTTGGGTGACCTTCAAATAAGTGAGTGTGGCTGGGGCTTGGAGCATACCTGGGAAGGGGGGCGGGTGGCGCAGATGACACGGCAGAAGAGAGCAAGGTTTGTCGCAGAGGGCTTGTTAAACCAGAACTTCTCCAAGTATAGTCAGCAAACTGGCACTCTCAATGTAACTTGGGAACTGGGTAGAAATCAAGGATCTGATTCAGGGGGTCTGGGGTAAATTTCAGGCTTGAAATTTAACAATCGTAACAAACTCCCATATACCCCCTTTTAGTAGCAAACTATAAACTATATTAAGAGTTTGTTCTTCATCCTTTAGACAACCTGTGAATGGGTATGATTTGGACTTTAGAAAAAGTACCCAGGTTGCATTAAAAAGGTTGTATTTCTGGGCACAATGCTTTGTTCATGAGAGCTGAATGAATGAATGAATGTATCAATGGATGACAATTTTTTTTTCTTATAACCCTAGTGTTCAGATTCAAATCTGTTTTTTTTAAA